>NW_028301612.1:8484848-8787878 GCF_987345545.1 Pholcus phalangioides | reverse complement strand
TCTAAGAATAGCCTTACAATAAAACGGTTAATATTCGTAAAATACTTAATTAATACATAATTAATATATGTTAATTCATGAAATTTCACCTGCGAGGGGAAAAACCGATGTTATGAAAATATTATGAACAATATTTATTTGAAAAATCATAAAAAAAATAAGTGAGCTTAAATAAACCTTCAAAAATATGCACTCATACTGAAAATCCTTCGATTTTATGCATTTATATGCATTAATGCTAAAAAAATAAGCAAATGCATATGCACATATGCATTTGCGTATAATCCGGGCTCTAGTAATGATTGATTAATTGTATCGTTGTAGTGACTGTGACTCTCTGTGGCGAGACTTTTTAACGGGGAGATCAGCTTGCATTCGTGGATAATACTGAAGGTTATTGTAATAATTATTGTAATTGAAGGTCAATAATAATACCGAATATTATTGCTTCAGTTACACGGCTTGGGCCGGCCGTATAATAGATAGCGGGGAGAGGGAGGACTGCCCCAAGAGGCAAAATTTAATGACAGACAAATTTTAGATGGGGAAAAAGAACGGTGTTGAAAAATCCCCGAATTTTGCAGTGGTAGGTCGGCAAAATCATGTTCCACCCCCCAAAAAAATCCTAGTTGCAACCTTGGCTACTACTATTACTACTACTAAACCACAAATGTCTAACGAATTGGTAAATGTTGGAATGTACCTGTACGTGTTATGAACCTGCCGTGAGGTTTGGTTTCTGCGTGATGCATGTTATGTGTTGTGCCGCCATCTACCATAAGTTTTTCTAACTATGGGTGAAGTGTAATGATTGAATAATTGTATCGTTGTGTAGGCCTGTTGTTCTCTGTGGCGAGCCTCTTTAAAGTGAAGATCGGCCCGCGGGAAGTTGGGATCCACAGAAAAACCGATTTCGGCCGAATAACCACTGCGACCCTATCTACGAGACATCCATAAATGAATGAGCGACAGGTTTCTGCCACTGGAAAATATTGCCGGGATCTCTTCCAGCCCAGCTTCGCGTCACAGTTCGGAACACTTTATTTTTAGTTAAATGGCTACGTCCGGGTTCGAACCCCACCGTCACCACAGTGGTGGTGGTCGGCTGAAGTTGGTTTCCTGTGATTCCCAACTGGGACTTGACTGAGGATGTTTGGTTGGGGTTGGGGGCGTGAACGTCCTGGTAGTGCCGGGCGGAGATGCTGGGCTATTGCTGGGATGGGAATGTGCAGGAGGCAGGGTGACGAGAGAGTTAGTGAGGGGCGCCCTGGGGGGTTGGGTTGGCTTGGCTTGGGGTGGCTTCGCTTGGCTGATACACCAGTAGGTTTTCCCGGCACGTCCGCTGTACTCTGTACTCTGTGATTCCCAACTTCGAGGTGCAAAATTCAAGCCGATCTCCCCATTAAAAAGTCTCGCCACAGAGAACAACAAGCCTACAACGATAAATCATTCAATCATTACACTTCACCCATAGTTAGAAAAACTGGTGGCAGATGGCACAGGCAGCACTGCATAGAAACAAACTTCACGCCAGGTTTCACTACACGTACACGCACATCCCAATATGTACCAATTCGTTACAGGTTCGGCAGAGAAATATGGAGAAAAAACTTGGAGAAAGAACAAGCGGAGCCCCAATGGCTCCGTGTGCACCTCCCAGGGGCTCCGCGGCGGCTCGAGGAAAATGAAATTAATCTGTAAATTTGATAGAGAGATAAGTAAATAAGAGAAGCCTGCAAGGTGTTCTCTGCCAGAAAAATTATGTAGAAAAAAGGGCTCCGCGAGTCAAAAAAGGTTGAGAAACGGTGGCCTGGGCGGTGCATGGTATGAAAAGAAATGATATTCAGCTTTAAATTTTAAACGCATGGGGGCCACTCGGGCACGGCTGCAGGCCTCAAGTGCAAAAAGGGCCTCCACAAAAGGAGAACATTCCCACTGAGCAACGGAACTACATTTTATAGAAAATATAAATGGCCTTTTTATCAATAAACAAATGTTTGTGATTCGTCCGTTTACGTTTCCAATAATGTATAGCAGATGGCAGCACCAAATTGATGTTTAATTTTAGGATTTTTTTCTTAATGAGCATTGTTAGGGGCCATTCAAGTATTACGTCGGTATCGATGGACGAGGGGAAGGGGGGGGGGTGTTTGGGCGGCCACCCTTTATGAAAATATGAAATATTTTTGAATGGCACCTTACTCGGTGCGCCAAAAACGAGGAAAAACCTTTCGATAGTTTGTAGGCACTTGAAGTAACATCCTCCCCCTGTAGTGGTAAGTGCCCTACAGAACCACTTTGGTGATCTCTAATGTTTCGCGGATCCAAGTGATCTGGAAATGTGTCAGGGCCGCTGAAGTGCTCTGGAACTGTGCTACGCATCACGTAAATAATCTGAGAATGTGCCGCGGGTAACTTGAGTGATGTAGAACGGCCCTGGGGGCCACTTAAGTGCTCTAAAACTACGGCACATGTCACTCAAGGGATCTCTAAATGCGTCACGGATCGCTTAAGTGTTCTGGAACTGTATCCCGGGACACTTAAGCGATGTGTAAATGCGCCACTTAGTTCATTTTTACAAAATTAGGTTTGAGGAGGGCAGGCCGCATCAGATAACCCCCCCCCCCGGGCCATATTTGGGGCAAGGGCCTTCATGCGATTTATCATTATATGGCTTAGAGGGTTGGGCGCAATGAATTTATTAAAGAGGAATTTTGTGAGCTCATAGCCTTCAAATAACATCGAAATAAACAGAAATTCATTATAATAATACACATAAAGGTATTTTCTTCCGAAATTTCAATTTAAAAAAATAATTTTGCATTGAAAAAATAAATTTTTGATCGTCGGGGGGAAGGGGGCACGAGACCCCCTATGCCCCCCGTGTGCGTTTCTGATCCCACCAATATGCGTTAGGATTCAAAGGGGCAGAGCTGATGACGAAATTTTGCTGACGGGGGGGGGGGGTCAGAGTTTTGCTGACTTTTGCTGACAAGGGGGGAGGGGGTAAAAAATGGATAAAAATTTGCTTACGTAATACTTGAACGGCCCCTAATGGTGGTCCTGGAATTGGCCTAATCCTTAGGGTCTACTAACATTTTATTTTGGGCTTGAAATCAATTTAACTTGAATAATAATGCAATTATAAACTATAATTAAAACAATAGACGGATTAAGTGTAATCAATTTTCAACTAGTTTTTGGACCCTTTTAATATAACTTTTTGTTTTTAGTTATTTTTTCTTCCTTCCAAAAATTATAAATGTTTTTTAGTGCCTATTTTAGGCATTTTTAGTGCCTGCCTATTTCGACCATGTTTATTGTCTAAACTTCCGGGCTATTGTTATCAGATTCGAAAATTAATCCAAGAAAAGAAACCCACCACCTAGGGTTACCAACCGTTCCCCTTTTTGATGTCATTCCAAGAGTCCTCCTACGTTTCGGAAAAAAAATAATAATAAATATTTTTAAATAATAAAAATAAATCACTAACTTCGATGAATATTTAAAAAATTGGCCTACGGGGCTCCACCATAGAATTTTTTTACTTGTAAGGGCTCCGCGTGTCAAAAAAGGTTGAAAACCCCAGCTCGTAGTGGTAAATATGATAAATCGTCAATAAATTATTTAAATCTATAGGAAATTGCGCCAATATCAGGCTTCGAACTCGAACGAATTCGCGTATAATCGGGGCTCCAGCTATGAAATAGGTTATTTGAGCTCACCCGATAAGGGGTCATTCAAGTATTACGTCAGCATTGAGGGGAGGGGGGGGGGGTTTCGGATTTGCTGACTTTTGATGACAAGGGGTTTGAAAGTTGCTTATGTCATCAACCACCCCTTTTTGAAAATATGTAATATTCTAAACTGCTGACGGGGGGGGGGGGGGGGGGGTCAGTGTATTGCTGACTTTTGCTGACAAGGAGGGGGAGGGGTCAAAAATGGCTGAAAATCTGCTTACGTACTACTTGAATGGCTCCTAAGTTGTGAGCAAAGAGAGGAACAAATGTTAATGATATGGTAGTAAATGTTTGTGAAGTAGCTTGAAGGCAACTTGGATTCGTCTGAGAATTTCGAGGGCATTGATCAAAAGCCTGTAAAAATCTGGCAAAAAAAAACACACACATACGAAAACACTGTCAATGAAGAGATATAAACTGAAGAGCCAAAAAAACTGGTACAGGCATGCCTATGCAAATAATAGATATGGTCCCAATCAGAGTACGGCGCTGCAGTCGGCAACGCCTATATAACACAACAAGTGTCTGCCATAGTTGTTAGATCGGTTACTGCTGCTACAATGGCAGGTTATCGAGATTTGAGTGAGTTTGAACGTGGTATTATAGTCGGCGCACGAGAGATGGGGCATAGCATCTCCGAGGTAGCGATGAAATTTGGATTTTCACGTTACGACCATTTCACGAGTGTACCGTGAATATCGGGAATCCGGTAAAAAATTAAATCTACGACATCGCTGCGGCCGGAAAAAGATCATTCAAGAACGGGGCGACTGACGAGAATCATTAAACGTGCCAGACGGGCAACCCTTCCGCAAAGTGCTGCAGATTTCAATGCTGGGCCATCAACAAGTGACAGCGTGCGAACCATTAAACGAAACATCATCGATATGGGCTTTCGGAGCCGAAGGCCCACTCGTGTATCCTTGATGACTGCACGACACAAAGCTTTACGCCTCGCCTGGGCCCGACAACACCGACATTGGACTGTTGAGAACTGGAAACACGTTGCCTGGTTCGTCTCGGTTCCAATTGCTTCGAGCTGATGGACGTGTACGGGTATGAAGACAACCTCATGAATCCATGGACCCTACATGTCAACAGGGGACTGTTCAAGCTTGTGGAGGCTCTGTGATGGTATGGGGGCATGTGCAGTTGGCGTGATATGGGACCCCTGATACGTCTAGATACGACTCTGACAGGTACGTAAGCATCCTGTCTGATCACCTGCACCCATTCATGTCCATTGTGCATTCCGACGGACTTGGGACAATTTCAGCAGGACAATGCGACACCCCACACGTCCAGAATTGCTACAAATTGGCTCCAGGAACACTCTTCTGACTTTAGACACTTCCGCTGGCCACCAAAATCCCTAGACAACATTATTGAACATATCTGGGATGCCTTGCAACTTGCTGTTCAGAAGAGATCTCCACCCCCTCTTACTCTACCTTTATGGGCTTTCACCCAAGCAATTTTAATATGTGGATTGTCACATAGAACTTCACGGATTTGTTGGGCCGTACGATGTTGAGATAATGGGTCTTTGATGGAAAATATGGATGACAGAGAGTCAGTGTATATGCTCACTGGTTTTTTAAATTCTAGAGCCTTTTGGGTGGCCATATGAATTGCAAAAAGCTCCGATTGGAACACAGTATTTGAGTCATTTAAATTACATGACCATTTGTAGATTTCCATACCTCCTTCAAGTATGATGAAGGCTGCAGCCACACCGTTTTCTGATTTTGAACCGTCCGTGAAGATGTTAAGGTCGATATTCTCCTACCCAATTTTTGCAGGTGCAGTGGAGATCTGTTCTTCTTGTGTCTTCTTCTGTTCTGTCTTCTTCTTGTTTATTTTCGTGCTCCGTTAAAAATTTTGTTTTAAAACGTGATTATTAGGTTATGGCAGGCAGTAAATGCGTAATTACTGTTTATTAAGTCTAGGAGTAAAGGTGCATATGTGGATTTGTGTGGTGGTGTGAAGTAGGAAAGAAATTTGGATATCGTTAACGCCACGCGTGCTGTTTCGGTGCAGTCTTCATCAACTAGTGACGGTTATCATTTTCCGCTATAAATGACTCAAATTTTTCAGTGATGATCAGTGTAAATTTTTCATTTGATTTGTCGGCGGGAATGTCAGCTTTAGAACGGTATGAAGATCATTCAAACATTCCAATTAGTTCGAAGTGGATGGTGTGATTACACAAACTCCGGATATAAACTTCAACGGTTTTCAAGCTAAAATATATATTTAAGGACCGCCTGGACATGATAGGGGTGAGTGATTTTTGAAACTTGATAGCAGAGATCATTAATCAGAACATTTGCTATAATTCAACCTGTTTATCGTTGCCATAACTCTTATAATTGGAGAGCAGAAATTTTCGTTAGTACGCTTTCATGAGTGATTAGTACACAACGCTCTCGACAGATGGCGCTTGAATGGACTTACATGGATTACGAACATTTTTTTTTTTTTCGCATTGCATATTATTGAATTTAAATTAGAGAAAAGTATATGATGGAGACGCCAAAGCTACCAAAAGGGGAGGCGCACAAAGGAGGGCTGATGCATAAAAAGAAACAAGCAACGGGAAGGATGAAAATCCAGAGATACAGGGAGACAACCAAAAGAAGAGTCAAAGACATGAAGGAAAGAAGAACCAGATCGGGAAAATCAAAAATCCCTAGATGGAATCCAGAGAGCAGTGGGGACACGAGGAATGAGAGCTCATCACACCCTACGTTTAGCCTCTCGACATCAACGAAGTCATTTTTTCCTTCAGACTTTATTCCGAAACAGGCAAGAGGAGACAGAGAGGAAAAAGAGGATAGAAAGGTGAGACCAAAAACGGTGGAGGTGGAATCGTTGGAAAAAGAACAGGTCGCGCAGGGGTCAAGGGACTCGCTAAACCTCAAGGTGAGCTGGACGACGGAGTCTGAGGAGAGTCGGCTGAAGGAGTCAGAAGAGGAAGACGAAAAAGAGGAGGAAAGTTATAAATTCCGAAAGGACCTGTTTCAAATTGATCCGGCTAACAAGCTGTGGCACATAATCACAGAGAAGACTGGATATGGACCCAGCGCAAAATACAGGATGCCACAGAGGTGCCATGGGTATGTAAAGGCCCTGATTGAAGAGACAATCATGATGGCTAAGGCACATGGTGTGTCAGGAAAGATGACAAGCACCCCGACAGGAGGAAAAGAGTGTGCCCCCCGTGTAGAGATTGATGTGTCTGAAATATCGAGGGAAACTCCACGAATAGACGCCCAAAAGGACCAAGGTGTCGAGGAATTGGTGAAGAAAGGGGAAGTAGCTGTTCAGGAGGGTGTGGAGGAGGTTCCAACCCAGGTTGACAAGGAAACACAGACGGAAGAGAGAAACATATTAGAGGAAGGGCTGAATGGAATGGATGTTGCAACCCAAACTGTCGAATTAAGCACCCAAATGGAGGGGAGAAAGGTCCCTCGTGAAATTTGGGAAAGAGATAGGCAGATGAGACTGATGGATATTAAGGAGCCGGAGAAGCCAGAGGTGCAGACCAAGGAAGAGAGAAAAGCAGGCGGAGAGCAGGTGGACAGAACGAATACTAATGATGTAGACAACTGTGATGCCCAACCGGAGGAGAGAGAAGACCCACAGGTTAGGGAAGGAGTTAGGGATCGGCAGACGAAAGAGACGACACTAGACAATGAGCAGTGGATGAGAATGGGAGCGAGGCCCAAATCAAAACCCGGGGAGAGAGGATGTGAGGAGGAGATAGAGGAAGGAGAAATATTAGAAGAAAACCGAGAGGAGCCGTCAGCAAGAACTAAGGTGAAAAGAGTGAGATGGGCGGACTTCCACAGAGAGGATACTAGAAGAGAAAGGAGGGAGCCGCAGTCGGAAGGGATGACGGATATCCAGAGGAGGTTACTAAACATGGCAATGCAGACCCCAGACACACAGAGTGAGTCAGAAGGCCCCTCATATGCCAGAGCGATGAAAGAAGGGGAAAAGATCTACACCGTGTTGATTTTCCCAAGACACGAGGAGGACAAAGGAGAGTTGCCAAAGCGGTTTAGGGCAAGTGCAGAGAGGTTAAACCTGAAAGGAAGGATAGTGAGAATCAGGAGTATACAGAGGGGCTGTGCGGTAGATTTGAGTAGTGAGGAGGATGCCAAGGAACTCCCCAGGAAGGTTGCAGAGATGAGTGATTTAAATGAGATGATGGCGCTTAGGCCCCCAAAACCAAGGAGGGAACATATCATGGTTAAAGACAGGAGAAGTGAGGAGGATATTCAGGAGCTGACGGATGGCATTGCAAGAGTACTAGGACAGGAGGCAGAGGAAGTATTTTACAAATTTCAGTTGAGGGCAAAGGTGGAGGAGAGGAGACATATTGTGGTGGAGGTGAGAGCGAATAGAGCCTTGGCTGAGACACTGCGGAGGGGCGAAATGTGGATTGGGAAAAAAAGAGTGAGGGTGAAGTTGTTCACACCGTCTCCCAGATGCTTCCGGTGTCAGGCAATGACGCATCATCAAAGGAGGTGCACCAGTGTTGATCCAAGATGTGCCAGATGTGCAGAAAAGCATGAAACGATAGCCTGCCATAATGAAAGGATGCGATGTATCAACTGTTTATGGAGTAACCAACAAAAGGGCACCAGGAATGATGTGAGGCACAGCGCATCAGCGATATCGTGCCCGGTGTACCGAAGAGCAACCGGGAGGCCGCAGAGAGGACCAAGAATGTCGGAAAGAATCCCAAGGAAAGAGGTGGAGAGCAAGAGTCTGACAGAGGATAATAAAGGAGGAAGACCCCGATTGACGAGAGGAGGAGGCAACTTCTCAAATATGAGGGCACCAATGAAATGGAAATGGAGACCGGAAAGGGTCATTAGAATCGAAAACGAGGAATCCAGAGGAACAAGAGTAAGTGAGGGAAGAAGAGCCGCAGCTTCGAGACCGGACAGAGAAGTGGAAAGAAGAGTTTCATGGACAAGGAAAAAAGGCGCCCACGGTGGAGAGGTACCCGCACTAACGGTGCAGATCCCAGGAAGAGAAAACGGAGCGGGAGTAACGCAGGAGAGTTTCAGAGCTGACAAAGTGACGGTCGTAACAGAAACCAGACGCCAGGAGTTAAGAGAAAGGGAAAGCCCGGTCAGAACAGTGACATGGAGAGGCAGGAGGTGGTAACGATGAGTTGAGAAGAGAGACAACAGGCGCTGTTGAAATTTATTCGTTTTTTATAATCTTTTTCACAGAACGATGACACAACACGGCACAGAGATGGTGCCACCAGAGGAACCAGAAAAACAAGGGATCAGGTTCCTACAGTTCAATGCTGACAGAGCGAGAGGAGCAATGCTACAAATGGCTCACAATGCTGCAGCCATGGGAGTCGACGTTATATTGGTGCAAGAACCTTGGAAGTATAAAGGAGCGGTCAAAGGAATCCCACAGGAGTGGAAAGTATGGTCCTCAAAGAACCTGAAAGCGGCGGTCATCATAGCCAACAAGAAGATTGAGGGAGCAACCGTCAAAATTGGAGAACACTCGGCCACAGTTAGGGTGCGAGTGAGAGGAAAGGAGATAACATTATCCAGCTGCTACTCATCGCCATACGAGGAACTGGAAGAAGCACTCGACGAAATGAAGGAGACGGTAAGGAGGAGTAAAGGAGTACCAGTGATCATAGGAGCCGACCCCAATGGTCATCACGAGGAGTGGGGGTACAAAAAAAGTGACAACAGGGGAAGAGCAATCCACGACATGACTATGGAGACGGGTCTTGAAGTAGTCAACAGAGGGAATACAACACCGACATACGACCTTGACGGACGAGAGGGATGGCCGGACTTGACGATGAGCAGTAAAGCAGGGGAATTGAGCGGATGGAGCGTAGGGGACGAAATCACTGGAAGTTCACATAAGTATCTGCACTTCTGGTGGGGGAAAGAGAAACCAAGCCCACACAGAAGAACGTATAGTACGTCTATCAGAAGGATCAATAACTTCGCGAAAAAGCTCAAATGCAGGACACAACAGATGATAGACAATATCAAGAAAATCGGAAATGTAGATCAGCTGGACAGAATAACTGAACAAATAACGGAGGTGATAAAGCAGACGGCGGATAGGACCCTAGCAACCAGGGAGGCACCGAGAAAAAGGAAGGCACCGTGGTGGACCCAAGAGCTAGAGGTACAGAGGAAGCTGCTGAGAGCCAAACTCCGGAGATGGAAGAGAGCCTCGGAAGAGAAAAAGATAGAATATAGGGTAGAATTCCGAAAACAGACAGCGATATACAATAAGCTGGTAAGACGAACTAAGACGGAAGAATGGAGGAAGTTATGCGCGAAAGCGGTAGACCCATTCGGGAACGTATATCATGCGACAGTCAAGACAAGGAGGTCTGCGGCCCAGATTCTAATGGGAGAGGAGGCAGAGAACATGGAAGAGGCATTGGAACAACAGCTCCAAAGACTCTACCCGATAGATGAAGAAGAGCAGGAATGGCAGAACAGAGAGAGAGGACAGGAGACAGCAAAACACGGTCAACATCAGGGAAGGACGGAGCCAAGGATAACGGAGAAAGAGATCCAGAGATCGCTGAATAAAACTGGAAACAAAAAAGCGCCAGGCCCAGATGGGATAACAATACCAATGCTCAAAAAGATTCACGAGGAATACCCGGAATTGCTCACTGAGTTATATAACAAGTGCCTGGATCTGGGTAGCATACCGACGATCTTCAAGATTGGAAAGATAGTATTGATACCCAAGCCAGGGAAGGAACAAGAAAAGTTGGAATCGTACCGCCCGGTGACACTACTATCCCATACGGGAAAAATTCTGGAAAGAATACTGGTGACTAGGACTGTCTATCATCTGGACAGGAAAAAATTCTTGCATCCAAACCAGTACGGATTCCGGATGGGGAGGTCGGCGGACGAGGCGTTGTGTGATATAATAGACAGTCTACGAGAAAGAAGAGTGAGACAAGAACATACGGTATTAATATCAGCTGACATCAAGGGGGCATTCGATGCTCTTCGTTACAGAAATCTCCGGAAAATAATCCAGCAACTCCCGATACCAACAGAGCTGAAGCTGACACTGAAAGCTCTCTTGAAGGGCCGAAAAGTTCTGATGGAGGTAGAAGGAGAGACAGTGGAGCATGCACAGACAAGAGGATGCCCACAGGGATCATGCTCTGGCCCCCTCATGTGGAATATAACGATGGATGCGCTGCTAAAAGAAAGGTGGAGGGAGGGGGTCAGAGTACAAGCGTTCGCGGACGACCTACTGCTGTTAATCTCGGAGCCCAGATGGGATGATGTAGAGGAAACAGTTGGAGAAGCGCTGGAGACAATTGCAACATGGATGGATCGGAACGACCTAGAGCCAGCACTCGACAAAAGTGGTTACATGTGGTTTAGCACACGAGACAAGCGACCTAAAATCAGGATGAGAAACCAAAGACTCACATGGAGAAAAGAAATGAAATACCTTGGGGTGCTTATCGACAGCGACCTGGATTGGATTCCACATCTTCGACAGCAAGGAAAGAAGGCCAATGCAAACCTACAGAAGATGATGGCCATAGCAGGTCCAAGATGGGGAATTAACCAGAGGATGAGGAGAGTGCTCTATGACCAGGTGGCAACCAAGACAGTAACGTATGGAGCAGCCGCGTGGTACGCTAGCCCGACAGAGAAAATGAAAAGACAGCTCGATACCATCCAAAGAGGGTTCCTGTTCTTTATGACAAGGGCGTATCACAAAATATCGACGGCGGCAATGCAGAGCATAGCAGGAGTACCCCCCCTGAGTTTGTATACCGACTTTGTATGCAAATCAGCGAGAATATCCAGACTCAACAGAAGGGTGACAGTTGCAGAAAGGCTGATAGTACCAGAGGAGGTGGAGGGAAGAGCTATAGGATGGGGCGACCACCCAGCTAACGAAATCCAGGAGCAACAGGTCGTAACGACGGAGCGAGAAGAAGCCATCTCATACGAGGGAAGGACAATATTTACGGATGGGTCCAAGACGGATAGTGGAACAGGAGCAGCGTACGTGGAGTATCAAGGGGGTGAAAGAGTCAAGTCCTGGAGAGAGAAACTGAGAGAGGGATGCACGGTATTTCAAGCAGAGCTGTGGGCGATCCGAAAAGCAATGGAACAACGGGAGGATAATTTGGAGAAGATGACCATATATTCAGACAGTAAATCAAGCTTGGAAGCTATCAGGGACCCTTTAACAAGACACGAAGATGCTAGAGCCATAAGAAGAATACTGAAAGAGAGGAGGAATGTAGCACTGATGTGGGTGAGAGGACATGTGGGCGAACGTGGAAACGAGGAGGCAGATCAGTTGGCGCGGGAAGCGACGAAACTGGAGACAACGTCCCAGGAGAAGAAGATCGCTGCGGCAACGGTCAAAAGAATAATTAAGGGGCAGACAATAGTGGAATGGCAGAAGCAATGGAATGATCCAAAAACAAACGGACGGCTTATTCATAGAGTCATCCCAAAAGTCCAGTGGAAAGAACGTTACTGGAGTAGGGAAAAGACAATCTTCTTCTCGGGCCATGGACCGTTTCCCACCAACTTCAAGCGTTTCAAAATTTCCGATAACGAGCAATGTATATGCGGAGGAGTGGGAAGTCCAATTCACTTTGCTACGGAATGTGTCCACACCAGTCGTTTCCACTTAGTTAAGCCACGGCCGCAATTGGAGAACGAGTGGTTTAAAAGAATGGCCAAGGATGATGAGGCACTCGGGAAAATAAAGGAACTGGTCGGCTTTCTGGAAGAGAGTATGGAGTGGCTCCATAATAAGCGGACGGGAGCGGCAGATCGAGCGACGAGCCCACCTGCACCCAGGAGAAGGAGTGAGAGAATCAGAAGGCGCCAGGAGACAGAACAGGAGACGGAACGACAGGGAGAAGAAGAATGGACTGAGGAGGAAGACGAAGATCAAGAGGCAGACGATCCAGGCTCCGACTCTGACTTCCAATGAGGACGAGGCGAAGAAGGAGGAAGTCAAAAATTAGTATTTAACTAAATAAGGGTGTCAGGTAGTTGCGTGGCCCGGGGTATTTGGGGAGGGGACACACTCATACTTCCGGCACAACTCAATCGGTAGTAAATTGCCTATGGCGATAGACCGGAGTTGTGCTCGGTTTGAATGAATGAATGTTCTTCTTGTGGATAATCCGCTGGGTGATGAGTCCAACCTGTTGTCTTGGTCTATAGCTGGCAAGAACTGATGCTGGTGCCATCCTGAAGCTCGATATTTTGTTTGTTTCTGAGTAGTAGACCCTTTTTAGCTTCAAAACCAATGACCAAGCGCAGTGGGGGTAAGCCGGCTAGAACCTGTAAGGCATTTGTGAGTGAGGTGGAGTATGCTTTCAGAATATATAGTACGCAACCTCTCTGGATGGAATCAAGTCTTCTACCTTGCTCCTCCGTAAGTTTACCTCCCCATGCAGTGGCACCATATGCTATTATCTGCGACAGTTAATTCTGCGCATTTTAACACTGATGCCCCAGTTCTTGCCAGTGGAGCACCAGAATCGAGGGAGAAGAGCATTGATCCTTAATGAGATTTCCGATATGTGTTCGTACCAATTACATTTGTCATCAAAAACGACTCCAAGAATCTTGATGTGTGAACTTCTCTTGATGAATTGTTCGCCAAGTCTAATGGACGGAGGTCGTTTCGGGGAGATCCACATGAATCTAGTTTTCTCCATTGCCATCTCCAGCTTATGTTCCCCAAGCCAGTGATTTATTGTGTTGAGGATCGAGGATGCTAAGTTACCCGTCCTTTCCACTGTCGGGCCCGAGGCCATAACAGTGATGTCATCAGCGTAGGCCCGGACCTCTATATTGAGACAGAGTGCCTGGCAATGATCTGGTTAGGAGGAGGAGGACTACTACTACCGCTACAGTGGGACTTCGGTTAACGAGCAATTCGCATATCGAGCAAATGTTTCGAACAAATTTTGATACGATTAACGAGCAAAAAGTTTTGTGCTTTGTTTATATATTTTTACGTCATCACAACTGAGCTGATGGTTTTCTCTTTCTCACCCACACACGTGCTGTGGAATTGTGGGTAATATTCTCCCTTACAGTTTTCGGTCAGCGTGCCTAAAGGCTGAAACACACTATACTGACGAGACGTGATCATCATGTAATGTCAGAGACGTTGGGAATTCTGATTCGTGGGAAACTTATGACGTGGAAATTATGTTACGTGCGATTCCCACGCCACAGAATTTAAACGAATCAGAATTCGCAATGTTTCTGACGTTACGTGAAATCACGTCACGTCATAGCACAGTGTGTTTCAGCCTTTATTCGAAAAATGAACACCCGTACGAACGTGGCCTCTGCTGTAACCACTATGCATGGCCCCCCACAAAGGGGGAGGGGGGCTGACAGGGCTCTAGCCCTGAGGCCCGGGACAGTCCTCATCATTTTTTGCTTTTTCACGCTATAAATTAACTATAGAAGGGGCCCGTGAAAAGTCTGACCGTAGGGCCCGCAATTGATCCCAGGCTATGGGACCCGCTCCAGGATGTGGGGGCCATGCCACTATGTCACTAAGTACTGTATCCTTTACTGATTCAATCATTCGGGCATTTCTCGCTCACTTCCTGGCTCACTGACACTTGTCGAACTGTTGTTGGTGAATTGATATTAGTCGGTGAATTTTCCTATCGGTGAATTGTATGGCGGTGAGTTTTCCGTAAACCCCGAATAATTTTATTAGGCCGGTCTATGGACCACCTCTGATCCACGGTGCATTCTTAGATTATTTGAGTGACCGCGATATATATTTCTCAGAACACTTAATTGGCCCGCGGCACAGTTTCAGATCACAGATTTCAGACCCGCAGCATATTTACAGATGCAGGGGCGTCGGAAGTGTTTGGAAGTGTTTTGGTGCTTGTCTTGATTTTTATATAGGAAATTTCGACGTCTGACTGAATTCAGGGTGTCGGGGCCGCAACCATGGCATCCACATCCTGAAGCAGGACCCCTAGGCTGGGATCTTTTACGGGTTCCCCGACCAGACTTTCACGGGACCCCCCCTTTATGATGAATTTATAGCGTGAAGAAACAAAAAAAAATGATTAAAATCCTCCCGCCCACCCCTTGTCTGGGCCATGGCCGCAATTAGGGGTGAGCTAGCGGTTCTGCCGCCCCGGGAGCTGGATGAGAAGGGGGAAAATTTCACACTTTTACCTATCCTTCAACATTACAAGGGAGCTCCAAAATGCATGCTTGCCCCTGCTGACCAAGCTTCTAGTTGAGGCTGTGCTCAGACCCATGCCATAAATTAACGTGGGTCATGAGCGGAGATACGGTGGGGGGGGGGGGGAATATAGCCGGCAGAACGTCTATCCTACGTTCTGCAGGCCCGTTTGCGTCGGATAAGCGAAACTCTATTCTACTGTATATGTATAATAAAGCACCCAACACCGCCCATGAGCGGTGCCCCCACCCCTCCAGCGTCAAAGGTTGAGTCGACTGATCTAATGTATAAATGTATATATAATTGACAAATGTGTATATGAATTGACATCGTCATCATCGTGACCCCCAGCCTTCCTTGTCTATCTCCGCCTATGACGTGGGTGCTCCGGCACCACCGGCCTCGAAGCTACTTTCCCCAAGTTACTTCTTTTGGTCATTCATATGCAAGGATATCGAAATATATATCCGTATACCTTTACACACAAAACTTTTTGTTTCTGAATCTTTTTGAGGTGTCGAGATCCATGTCACGAATCACCGTGGGTGCTCGAGCACCCACAGAAACCCCGGCTTAGACATTACTGTACAGATCACCGTTGCACAGTTCCAGATCACTCAAGCAGCCTGTGGCACATTTACACATCAGTTAAGTAACCAGTGCGGCGCTGTTAAAGGTCACTTAATTAAGAGGCCCACGGCGAGTTTTCAAACCAGTGAAGTGGCCCATGAGCACCTTTGCTTTTCATGCGAACCAAAGAGGACGTTTGGTAAACCTAAATCAATTCCAAACAATTTTCCTGAAATAATAAATAAAAAATTTGATTTAAACTTGCCACGTGTTTTGCTGCCATCTGTCAATTTTTTTTCGAACTTAATCATATAAATTTTCAATTATTTTATAAAATTTTGCTGACATCTATGTAAAAGAAATATAACTTTAACTATTTTTTTGCAGATGTTTTCTGGTAGATGGCAGCATCGGATGGATGTTTTTAACGTGAAGTAGTGGGTGACCATACAACCCGTATTTTCCCAAAACTTCTGAAATCCCGACATTTCATTTTTTATGGGCCATTTAAGTAGGGTTGACATCCGTCCTTTTTTATGGTGTTATTTCAAGCATCCTCCTACGTTTCAGAAAATTCATCCTTTTGAGGTTTCTGTAGGCTGACCATATTCGCACGAGAATAATACCGGAAATTGAGCTTCGAAATACGGGAAAATAATGCCAAAAATGAACAAAGTCGCCAGCCTAGCTAAAATTAAAGGAAAAGTCACCAATCCTGTAAATGCATCTTTAATTCGAATTCCGCGAATTAGAAAAAAAAAAAAATACGACAAAATTTGTGAGATGAATATTTTTAATGAGTTGGAAAGATTAAAAAAAATCGTTGACTTGAAGAACGAAATGTGTCCAGTTGGGGCTTCATTGGAAATACGGGAAAACCGGGAAATTTTTGCAAAAAAGTCGAGACAGCAAAAAAAAACCAGAAAAAACCGGGATTGTCCCTGGAAATACGGGACGTATAGTCAGTCTTTTTTCTTAGGAGAATTTTATATATATATTTACTCCCTGAAACATATACTGAAGAGCCAAAATAAATTGGTACACCTGCCTAATATCGTGTAGGGCCCCCCGCGAGCCCGCAGAAGTGCCGCAACACGACATGGCATGGACTCGACTAATGTCTGAAGTAGTGCTGGAGGCAATTGACACCATGAATCCTGCGGGGCTGTCCATAAATCGGTACATATGGTAATGAACGGGCCGATCAACTGGCCAAATCAGCGACGACCAGAGCTTCACCAGATTTCACGATCTTTCTCCCCGTGTCATGGGCAACCAACATTCTTCATGAAGAAATGATGACCAAATGGCAGCATCGATGGTCTAACGAGAAAAAGACTGGTCGCAAAATTTTCACTCTACTTCCCATCGTAACTGCAAGCTTAGGAAATGGACTAGGGAAATGATCCTCTTCTTTTCCGAACACGGTCCATTTCCCGTCTACCTTGCCAGGTTCCACAAGAGAACAGAAAAGTGCAAATGCGGGGAGGAGGGCACAGCGTACCATTACGCGACCACTTGCCCTTTGACCGCGAATCTACACATCCGGGTCCAGGCAAATGATGTTCAATCGTGGATGACTTCAGTGCTCAGTACCTCTGCGATCAAATTAAAATACTCATCAATCAACTTGAAAATAATCAAGAATCTTTCATCCATCCTAGACCAGTGACTGCTATTGTAGAGGGTCCTGATGTAGGTGATTCTTGCTCCGATTACGAGCCATAAACTTTTCATTCTTTCATCGAACAACGAGGTTTCACATGAATTCCCATTGTCAACTCTTAGTGAAATTAGAACAATGATGTTCTTCAGATTTCCGTTGCCTTTTTTTTTTGTATTTTTTCACATATTCATGTATCTTTGTAATCTTTTCTATGTATTTGCATTTACTCACATGTATTCATATATATATTTGTAAGTTCTACGATCTACTGTGGCGAACCATGAATTACCACAACGCTGGTTTTGTTCTGGAATGCATTTTGGACTGTGATGTTTTGTGAGACTATTTTGTGTCTAGTCTCTCGAATTCCCACTAATTTGTAATCCTAGATATTCATCGGATGGACTGTGATGTTTCATGGGAATATTTTTCACCTTATCACTGTAATTTTTATTTTTATTATTATTATTTTTTTTTTTTTTGCGTCTGTCCCGCTCATTTAACAGAACTGCGATGTTTGTCATGTTCTTTCCTTACAATTTCCACTTTATGTTAAGCACTTGCTGTCATTTCTGTTCAGTGCTTGCATGTGCCATATATGTATGTTTTGTTTCAGGTGGCAAAGGAGCTGAAGCGAGTGATTGGCAACCGAGATCCCACGGGTCCATCTGCGGATGGATTTTGGTGGTGGCATGGATGGGCACGGGCTGCCGGAGAGGAACGGACGTTTGGTTCCGTTCTGTTGCTCCTTTGGGCGATGAGTGGCGGACGGGGTTGTTCTTTCGTGGACTGGTGGAGCCGGGGGCCGTCGGAATGTTTTTGCTGGGTCGGAGATCTGGCGTGCGGTCCACCTGCGCTCCTTCTTGACCATCGGAGGTTTCCGGGAGTTCCCGGCGGGACGGACCCGCTGGCTTGCGAGTCGGGGGATGTTCGCCGGGCCCGGATGTCAGGAGAATTCTTCCAGCGTGGCCCAGCCGCAAGGTAATCCGCTTATATCACGCAAGGGACAGAGCGGGGTCATGTTTGGTGTTATGTCTCAATATAGAGATACAAGCAGGTGGTCATAGAAAATCTGCGCCGTGCTGGAAGCTGTGCGTATGCATGTTGTGAACCTAAAGTGAGTTTTTTTTTTCTGTGTAATAATGCTTGTTATTGTGCTGCCGTCTATATTTCATACTATGAGTAAAGTGTAATGGCTGAATATTTGTACCGTTATATAGGCCTGGCGAGACTTTAAAACGGAGCGATTGGCTCTCTCGCATTCGCTCCTCGAATTTTTGAGAACCACAGAAAACCGTAACTACACAGCCCTGGGGACCTAAAAATGAGGACAGAAGAGATAAATTTCAAGAACGTGTATAAGGATTCTTAAAACTACATCGAAATTGAGGACATGTCCTCATAAATGAAGGCGTCTGGTCAGCCCTTCCCCCCTCCCTCCTAAATGTGGTTCTGTTTCCATGGGGGAAAATAATATATTGCTGCTTTCTTTCAGATAGTAGTGCCATCTATTGTGAACATAATTATATAATTGTCATTGCCAAGATTGCATGTGTGCATGTGTCCTCTTTTTTTACATTTTAAAATTTAGTTATCTTAAATGAATTTAAAAAAGTAATTTGATGAAATTTGTAATATTTACAATACATACCAATGAGTATAATACCATTTAATTTTTATTCGGAATATTAATTAATAAATCATTATTATTTTTAAAAAACAATCGATTGCTTCAGTGTATTTATGAAATATGGTTATCGTAGTCCGGTGTTCTCGAACCGCTGGTCTGCGTGATGTTTCGGTGAATTCATCAAGCATTCAGTCATTACTAGGGATAGGTAAATTTCGTAGTTGCCAACTTCGACGAATAAATGCTGAAATTGATTTTTTACTACTTTTGCGCGAGATCTGAATTTTTTTTGAGAATAAATGATTTAAAATTTCTGATTGATTAGAATTGAAATTGATTAGAAATTTCTGATTTAAAAATTTTGGTTTTTTTTTTTTTGCGAAATTTCGATTTATTTTCTTTTTTTTGCGAAATTTACGTATCCCTAGTACATAATTACACTTTACTCATAGTTTGAAATACAGGGTGATTATAAAAAAACTATCCCGACGTATGGGCCCCTAACTATCTTACCATTCACAGAAACTGAATGAAATTTTGGCATAAGGTATTTTGATGTATGCGCTCAAGAATGATATGGAAAACAAGTGTCACTCTAATAGTTACGGTTACAGTGAGAAAATTTCGAAAATATCAAATGGCAAAAAACCAAGTTTTTTGTATTGGAATGTGATCTTCATTGTGAAAAACCCTAAATAGCGTTCGAACGGCAACTGTAGCATGAAAATCACCGGCGGTAGATAGGCTAAAAGTGAGGACAACCAATAAGGACAGAGAAGCAGCATAAAATAAAGCATTTTATTGTGTTTCACAAATTTTCCACATGACCTTGTGGAGGACTAATCAGGCTGGGAAACTAATCAGCCGAAGAAACGGTGTGACGAATGAAACGAACATTAATGCTCTGGTGCACGGCAAAGTCCTTTTTACTTTTTCCGTGCCTAGCTCCGGGGATTTTCGTGCTACAGGTGCCATTTCAACGCTATTTAGTGTTTTTCACAATGGAGATCGCATTCCAATACAAAAAACTTGGTGTTGCCATTTGATATTGTCGAAATTTTCTCACTGTAACCGTAACTGTTAGAGTGACACTGTTGTTTTCCATATCATTCTTGAGCGCATACCTCAGAATACCTTATGCCAAAATTTCATTCAGTTTCTGTGAATAGTATGATAGTTAGGGGCCCATATGTCGGGATAGTTTTTTTATAATCACCCCGTATATACCGCCACATAAATTTAGATTTTTTTTTTTTCAAATAACAATATATTGCTCATGTGCTGGACCCATGGACTGGGATGAAATGAGGCCAGTGACAGATCGCAGCACATTTACAGGTCACTCAAGCGCATTCTCAGATCACTTCAGTGACCTATTCCCCAGTAGGCCTATTTAAGTCACCCGCTTCACAGCACCAGATAATTTAAGTGACCCGCGCGCGACACATTCCCAGATTGCTTAAGTGACCCGTGGTGCAATTACACACCATTGAATGGCCTGTGACACAGATCGCTGCACATTTACAGATCACTCAAGTGCCCATAGGCGTACGGAGAGGCGGGTACGGTACGGTACGGCTTTCTCGAGGGGGTTTTTCAGATTTTTTCCTTCTGGGGGGAGGGGGGTTTACTTTTTTTTCCTGCAAAATAACACCATAATCTTGGCTCAAGGGAGGGGGGGGGTGAGAAACCTCCCCCTTGCGTACGCCAATGCAAGTGGCACATTCCCAGATAACTCGAGTGACCCGCGGTACTTTCCCAGATTAATTCAGTATCTCTCTACAAGGCACTGTTGCAGATGATTTGATTAAATGGCCGGCGACGCGATTTCAAATCAATGAAGTAGCCCCCACTCTCCCTAAGGTTCAACACGCTTACTCTACAGGATATTTATAATTAAATGGTCACAAAAGGAAAACTACTGGACAAAATGTTATCAAACTTTTTCCTTTCAAACCGAGTACAACTCCGGTCTATCGCCATGGGCAATTTACTACCGATTGAGTTGTGCTGGAAGTGTGAGTGCGTGTACCTAACAGTTTGAGTGCGTACGTGGTGTTGTGTGTGAATTAGTGCCGCCAGCTATATTTCAAATTGTGAGTGAAGTGTAATGATTGAACATCTGTAGCGTTGTAGGGCTGTTGCTCTCCGTAGCGAGACATTTTAACGGGGAGATCTCGGCTCGCATACGCGCCTTGAATTTTGTCAAACTTGGTAATACATAGTTTACAGGAGGGCGGCTGGACTTTGAGGGCTGGGTGACGGCTGACCAGGTGTCAGGCAGTTGAATGCATACAGTCGCTTTCGTTGCCCGGGGTATTTGGGAGGGGGGCACACACACTCATACTTCCGGCACAACTCAATCGGTAGTAAATTGCCTATGGCGATAGACCGGAGTTGTGCTCGGTTTTTGAATGAATGAATGAAAGTTTACAGGAGGTCATGGGATTCAATTTTCCGCAAAGAAAAGTTCATAAACTCACCACCATCGGGGAATGGCGCTGTATGCAATATTCTTAAACGAAATAACACATGAAGCCATCGGTTTAAAATGTTTTTAATCTTTCACATTGGTACTTGTGTCAAACAGTTACTTCAGCAACATTTCACGGATGACCGGAATACAAGCCGACGCTTCCCCATTTCTTGGCCACCCGGTCACCAGACCTCCTCAATCCCTGTGACTTCTGGCTATAGGGTTACCTCAAAGCCACTGTTTATGGTTATAATATAAACAATTTGGCGGAATTGAAAAATGCGATACACCGACATGTCCGTAACATTCCTCCTGACTGTTGAGAACGCAGTAATGCGATTTAACTTGCTTTCAGAAAATGGTGGACGCCACATTGAACATGCTTTGTAACATATTTTAGAAACGATTTAAAACATTTTAAACCGATGTCTTCATGTCTTATTTCATTTAACAATATTGCATACAGCGCCATTCCCCACTGGTGGTGAGTTTTAGTACTTTTTTTTCTTTTTTTGCGGAAAATTGAATCCCATGACCTCCTGTAAACTATTACCAAGTTTGATAACATTTTGTCCAGTAGTTTTCCTTTTATGGCCATTTCAAAGTCGAACTCTAATTATAAAGATCCTGTATATTGGTTTGTACTGTATTTCTGTCTTAGCCATCAGCTGGCTACTAATTATTTCCCCCATTTATGTTTTGCTGTCTTCCATTTACGGTGTTTATTTTTTGCCGATTCATGCCATAAACAAATTAAGCGGCAACGACGAGATATCTCGCCTCCACAGAAGCCTCGTATTTTAGCATTAACAAGCCCAGATATTTTGTGAAAATGATTTCTAAATGGAGAACCTTTCCCTACACTCCCTTAGCTTGCGCCTGCTAAAAATTGGGGGTACGCCTATTTCATTAAAAATGCTATGGCATTTTAAAAGGAGGGTTTAGTGATTTCTAATTGCTGCTTAAGGGGTTAAAAACACTAAAACTAAGCAAATAAGTAAAATAAAGGTAGAATACTTATTTAGTTTAGTAAATCTTTATTTACACACGTCGATGAATTTACATAATACATACTGCAATTGCCAAAAAGAAAAAAATGTATTTACAGATTTATTTGTCTTGCTATCACATATCCATAACGAATTCTAATAATCGCCGTTCAAACAATTTACACTCATAATTTACATTATCATGAATTGTAGAATTCATAAAAGACGTTCGTTAAAGAAAATGAGTTTTCAAATTTATGCACACAAATCTCGCTTCTTCAATCCACATTAATAAATTAATTAATTGCAACAAAACAACTTTTTAAGTTGCTTGGTTATGTGTATGTGTGTTACTGCCAAAGCCCAAAGTTGGCCAGTTTGCGAACTGGCCAGCCCAGTTGACCTGGCAAATGTCCGAAATTCGGGCTTCGACAGGCTTCGGCCAGACCCTATATATCGATACCTATGATTCGTAGGTGATCGTCAAGTTGGTGTATTTTTTGTGACAATTATGGCCATTTATAATCAGCCATCGCTAACCACTATATGTCAATTCCTATGTATGGACATATAGTGGCTGGCCAAACCCCAGCGGAAGCCCGAAATTTGGACATTGACCGAATCAACTGAGCCGACCAGTTCGCGAAGTGGACAACTTCAGGCTTTGGCAGCAACATGTACACTGTATAGTCAATTTTCTGTTTGCTAATAATCTTTGGGTTCGTTGACACTCGACCTGCAAAGATAAAAATTCGAAATTAAATATACGCATATATATACGTATATTAATAAATTATGATATTGAAAATTGTGCCAATTTTACGAGAACTTCCCGATTTCAACAGTTTTTCGACACTTTTGACTTTGTTTTTGTAAACCTAATGTCCCACTTTTATATAACAAGGTTTAATTCAACTCATAATCTTTACTAGAATCTAAAATGAAGGTTATTTGCGTAGTTTTAATGAATATAACTGTAAAAATTTAAATTTCAAATATTTGCCATGTGTGTTCAATTTTTTTCCCCGTATGCATTCAGAATCGCCACCTCCTTATTGTAACACTGCCAAGAATTCTCACCAATGGATAACCAACTATACAGTAGCTACTGCTTATAAAAATCACTGGTTACAATAATCATCCGCTTTTAAGAATCAAATCGGCGAAATGAATACCAAAAGCTGTTTTAATATAGGAAAATTATTGGTTATAAGAATCGAATTTTCGCTTATAAGAATTTAAAAAAAAAATCTTTTTTTTCTCAAAAACTGTCACCGTTCATCTCAATAAGGGCACTAGTAGAATATTTTTGGTCAAATTAATTTGAAGGACTACAAATTGCTACTATTACCTCTGAAATAAAACCATCTCATATTGAGTGCTACCTTTCTCCATCCCCCCCCCCCCCTAAAAAAAGTAAGGATTGCAGCTTCGTGGTAAAGTGAACATTCTTCCACGAGTGATATAACTTATCCCAGGCCCGTAATTAGGCTGAGGCGACCGGACACGGCCCCGTCCAGCTGAATGACGGGGGTCTCACAAAAGTACACTTTTGTATTTTGCGTAATAAAAAATCTTCGTAAGAATCTCGCGCGGTAGAAGTGAAACTTCTAGGTTTGACATGACTAGATTCATCTCACCTCACATCTTTTCAAGGGGCCCTAAGGAAAAGTGTCTGGAGCCCCGAGAAGCACGCTACGGCACTGACTTATCTGCAAGAGGTAGGTATATGGTAAGGGAAAAAACTGGTCATTTTAAAGTTACTGATAAGCGAATCTATCGAGTGGTGTTTCCCAAAGTGGGTATAGAATGGAAAGAGGGCATGATAGAATGAGAGAGAGAGAGAGAGAGATCCAGTGGATGGCAGAAACTCCGAGTATAACATAGGATCCTATGGGTTAGCCTGAGTTAAAGGGTTGGGGAAGGGGGTGAGAAAAAAATTTTGAAGAAGAGGAACGATGGAACAAAAAGTTTGGGAACCTCTGATCTGGAGTTATATGTGCTCGGACAATAGTCATAACCACCCCCCCCCCCACATCCTGAAACAGGGCACCTAGGTTGGAATCGTTGGCTGGGCCCTGGGCCAGACTTGTCAAGTGCCCCTCTATAGTGAATTTATAGCGTGGAAAAACAAAAAATGATGATAATCACTCCGGGCCATAGGGATGGAGCCCTGTCAGCCCCACTCTTGTAGGGGGCCGTGACCATAGTAAAGTAGTTGTGTAACATTTTTCTACAGTGACAACGAACGATGTCTAAGAATAATGATACGCTATAGATGTGTAAACAAATTTAAAATTGGAAGAATTAAAATATTCAATATAAGAAATTAATAAGGTTTTTTTGGAAAAGTTCCCGGATTTAAGATTCAATCGCTTATAAGAATCAAAATGGCTGAACGAAGCGTGATTCTGATATATAAGCGGTAACTACTGTATTTATAAGCAATATTTAGCAATTTCACCGACAACTGACAGTTTTTGTGCAAGAATTGGCGATTTCCTGTTTATTATTCTAATTTCCCGTTTTTTTCTTGATCAAATAGGGCCACTTAATTATAATGGAATATATAAGCCTCGATAAAAACGACAAAAATCCACGGAATCTCCGATGTCGTTTTGGCCGAGTTCCACCGTACTTCCCACGTTAAGTACACGTACACTATTACACCTAAACAACAGTGCTTTACTATATTAAACATTGATACACGTCATTTTATAACAATAATAATTTATTAGTAATCATATTTAGTAATAGACTTAATATATAGTAATATTTAACAGAAATCACTCAAAAATTCAAAAAAATTAATGAAAAAATAAAAAAATTATCGTGTTAATGACAAAATTGGTATTTTCAGTTAAGAAAATTCCTTTTTTTGGACAAAAAAAATAGTTATAGGTATCATCGATAGATGACGCAGTAACCAAATAAATGTGATGGATATGAGATAGGAAATATGGATTCTGATATGAGATGGTTATTAAATATTAAATGTTGGGTGTCAGGTAAACTCTACACTCCCGTGAGGTGTATGGGAATCATTTGGGTCCCCCAAATCCCATAGCAAGGCCCCCTATAATAGGATTTTTAGTGGGGCTACCCAGGTCAAACTTTTCACGAGCTCCTCTGTAGGGAGTTATGGTGTGGGGAAAAAAAAAACAACAATAAGAATTGGTGCGTCTTGCCATTATATATGTTACTGATAAAGCCCAGCTGACCTGGCCAATGTCCGATATTCGTTCTTTTACCGGGCTTTGGCTGGCCCCCTATATGTCGATCCCTATACATCCCTTCATATATGTATCACTAAGATATTCACTAAAATTACCTAAGATAATCACTAAGATTCAACAGATTCGTTTGGTCATCAGGGTTGCCATAGCTAACCATTAGCCATAATTATCACAAAAAAATACGCCAACGCGAAAATGACCCTGAATCATAAAGATAGATATATAGGGGCCGGCTAAAGCCAGAATTTCGGACATTGGCCGGGACAACTGGGCTAGCCACTTCGGGAAGTGGCCATTTTCGACCTTTGGCAGTAACATAGTACATGGGATTTCACCACCGGATCTCACTCATAGGCTAAGATAACAACTACTTTAATAAAAGGCTAGGCTAAATAGACGGGGTTTTATCGTCCCGGAGTTAAACCCCTGCCATACCCCTCCCCCCCCCCAACCTTGTGGGGGGGGGGGACATGATGTGATTAGCACGTTTTCTGAGGAAAAGCTCCTTGCCTCACAAGAAAGTTTTATTTAATCTCGAACACTATTGATATAACAATAATGGGACCTTCAATGCATGACCCGTGGGCCACATTCGACCCTCGAAGCTTTTTTGCAGCGGCCCGCCAACGAGAAGGCTAACATAGGCTTCACATTACGGGGAGGGGGACCTCAAAGAAGAAATAAATGTGTTTCAGAATTTAGTTTAAAAAAACGCGATTTCAAAATTATTTACTATTACATAATTATTTGAAAGAAAGAAATTTAGAACAACAGAGAGATAATTTCATATTTGGCTGAAAAAAAGTATTTCACTTAGTAAAAAGTTCACTTCAGTAAAAAGTATAGCACTTTTTACTGAAAGATATTTCCAGAAACATTGAAAGAGAAATATATGTTTTCAGAATTAACGAAAATTCAAGTTTAATTTTAAAAAAATGATTTCAGAATTGATGAAATTTATTCCATATTAAATAAAATAAAATATTTCAAAATTCATATCTAATGGAAAAATAATTTCGGAACTGCTTGAAACTGATATTGAATAAAAAATATTCAAAATTAATTAAATTTCATATTTCATAAAAAAATTAAATATTTCAGAATTAATGAAAAATTCATATTTAATGAAAAATATTTTATAATTAATGAAACGTTCATATCTAATGAAAAAATGTTTTAGAATTATAAGAAAAATTCATATCTAATGAAAAAAATTTTCGGATTTGCTGGATTTGCTGACTTTTGATGACAAGTGGGGGGGGGGGGGGGTTGAAGGTTGCTTACGTCATCAACCACCCTTTTTGAAAATATGAAATACTCTAAGCTGCTGACGAAATTTTGCTGACAAGGGGAGGGTGGGGGGGGTCAGTGTTTTGCTGACTTTTGCTGACAGAAGGGGGGGATCAAAAATGGGTAAAAATCTGCTTACGTAATACTTGAATGGCCCCTTATAAGGAAAATCATATTCAATGAAAAATTCATATTTAATAAAAAAAAATCTTTTAGCATTAATGAAAATTTCATATAAAAAATATTTTAGAATTATAAGGAAAATTCATATTTGAAAATATATATATTAGAATTATCAGGACATTCCTCTACGGCAGTGATTCTCCGCCGGGCCCTAACACTAGTCGAACCGGGCCGTGAGTGATTGACAGTTTCATTTTCCCATTGATTTTGTAGTTAGTTGTGTGTATGGCAGGGCTTTTCACCATGCAAAAGATATTTACCGGGCCGCGGTCTTCCACAGGTTGAGAACCTCTGCTCTACGGCAGCGGTTCTCGCCCTTTTCTTGACTCGCGGAGCCCTTCTTAGTATACAATTTCTATGGCGGAGCGCCGCGGGCTTCTTTTTTCTATTCTTATTTATAAAATTCACTGATTTATTTCATTTTCCTCCAGTGGCCGCGGAGCCCCTGGGTTGTGAACATAGAGCCCTAAGGGGAAGCACCCGTTGAGAACAGCTGCTCTACGGAATTTCTAACGAATTGGTATATGTCGAAATGTGTAGCCATGCCATTGTAGAGATTTATCATTATATCGAGTATCGTTGTAGAGAGGTTTCTCTCTGTATATATGTACAGTGAAACCTGTTCGAAACGGAACGTCAACAGACTGAAATGATATTCCGTTTTTGACAGATTTCCGTTTTATAAAGGCGCAAATAAAAGCACTAATCATGAACAGACTATATTTTGATTCCGTTTAAGACAGGTTTCCGTCTCATGCAGTGTACGTCTTAGACAGGTTTCACTGTATTAGTTATTCAATTTTTTTTATTAAAAAATTAATTGGACACGTAACTATGTAATAGTATCAGTTAGTAAACTTCAAATATATTGATAAATGTTTGATATTAACACTTAATTGAAGTTATTAAATGCCTCTAAATTCACTGAAACCGCTCATATGTACGACAACCTAATCCCGATCTGTAAAAACACGGGAAACGTTTATCCGTAGTTCTTAATACCACCATCAAGAAAGTAGAAAACCCCTATTTTATTACAAGGGAGAAGGACTCGTATAACATTTAGGCCGGGTCTATTTAGTATGTAGTAGTATTGCTCTTCCTTTTGGCACGTCAAAAATCGCATTTAACGACTGGTTCAAAGAGAGGAAGACATGGATATCAGATGTCACTTAAACTAACTTACAAACATTTCAGGTCAATGTCAGCATAGTTCGTTTTTATACACACATGTATAACCTACATTGGATTACGCTTATAACGTTCCCGCTTAGTACGGCTTATTTTCACGGTCCTAAATTCAACTAATGCTCATGAAGATTTTCCGTTTAAGCCAGGTTTTCCTAGACGCAGGTTTCTGCAGCGCGTGCAGGGTGAAAACTCTGATTGGTCAGAAAAAAAACCTGAATTTCAAGTTTTTGACCGATCAGCGTTTACACGCTGCACACGGCGCAGAAATTCTACTCCTAGGAAAACCCGACTTTAAAGCGTTTTCTTGATTAAAACGTGTTTTTTTATTGTTTTTTTTTTTTTTTTTT
The DNA here is from genome assembly GCF_987345545.1 of Pholcus phalangioides. NCBI lineage: Eukaryota > Metazoa > Arthropoda > Arachnida > Araneae > Pholcidae > Pholcus > Pholcus phalangioides. The sequence goes on along the minus strand of NW_028301612.1, from coordinate 8,759,298 downwards.
GACGGTTTCTTGAAAAACGTTATAAGCGGGATCCACCGTATTTATGTTCAGGGTGTTTCACCAAAAATATCCGGGATAAATAGAAATTCTACGGTTCATTTTAAAATTCAGTTGGGAAAAAGCATGAAAAATTACTGGGACAAATAGAGAAATTCATTGTGATACTTCTTTCTCCTTCCGAAATTACTACAGTCGATCCCACTTATAACATTCGCACTTAGTAAGACTTATTTTCCTGGTCCCATCTCTTACCAAGATTCTTATTAATTGATTGATTCTTAATCATTGATTAATTGATTGATTCTTAATCATTGATTAATTGATTGATTCTTAATCATTGATTAATTGATTGATTCTTAATCATTGATTAATTGATTGATTCTTAATCATTGATTGATTGATTGATTCTTAATCATTGATTGATTGATTGATTCTCATTAAGTTTTCCCGTTTAAAGCATTTTCTCGCTCACAACCTTTTGTCATGACGGATTTTTTGAAAAACGTTATAAGCGGGATCCACTGTATTAGGGATTTTTTTTCCATTTTTATTTGGTTTAATCCAAACAAAATTGTCAGTTGGTTGAATTTTCGCTTCTCTTGATTATACCGAAGGAACCGTAACAATTGAATTCTCAAACTTTTGAACTTAAGAACTCCGTAACAGTTGAATAAAAATTTGCAGGAGTATTTTGATTTTTTGCCAAATATTTTGAAGGGTTTGGAATCGATTCAGCATGCAAAAAAAACAACAACAACAAAAAAGAGAAATTTATTCACGAATATTTCAACGAATTTTCATTTAATTGTCAGTTTAACTCATAAATGTGAGTTTTTATGGAATGGCAGCTAAGATGACTACTACACCATACATGCACCTCGTTCACATTCCTCTGCTGAACACATAACGAATTTGTACATGTTGGAATGTGCGTGTATGTGTTGTGAGCCTATGTAAAGTTTGTTTCGGTGCAATGCCCGTTATAGTGCTGCCATCTCCAATCAATTTTTCTAACTTTACGTGAAGTGTAATGATTGAATAATCGCGTCATTGTAGACCCGTTGCTCTTTGTGGGTGAGACTTTGAAGATTATGCCATAGAAGATTTTGATCTGGCTCCGTATGAGAAATTGCTTTCTTTATTAACCGAATGCAGTCGATCCCGCTTATAACGTTCCCACTTAGTACAACTTATTTTCGTGATGTCAACCCTAACTAATTCTCATTAAGGTTTCCCATTTAAAACGCTTTCCCGCTTACAACGTTTCTTCATGACGGATTTTCGACAACGTTATAAGCGGGATCGACTTGGTTGGATCATTTTTATAAATTCATGTATTTACAATTTTATAAATTCATGTATTTACAATTTTATAAATTCATGTATTTACAAATGTGTTTATATAATTTGTGCTTATATTTTTTTTCATTTTGTTATTTTTTACTTTCTAGCATGTTTTACATTTTTAATTTTTATTAATTTTAGCATTTTTTATTTTTTATTCCTTATTAATTTTCAGCATTGTTCAGTGATTTTAACATATTTTGTGTTTAAGAATGTTGAACTTATCTGTATATCTGACTAGTTTCCTTTGCATGAATTTTCACATTGCTGTTTGCATGTTTTTCCATGCCCAGTGTAAGTGCATTCTTGCCTGCTAGAGAGGGTAACATGTAAATAAAAATAACTTCATAACGTTTTTTCATTCGGGAAAGTCTATTGCACCAAACCTATCTCTTGTCAAAAAATCAGCTTAGAGTAGTGAGAGATAATGGAAATAAAGTATCATCAATCCAGTGAGATTCTCAACTTGTACGTCGTAGCTTCAGGAGGCGTTGTCAAATCTAGTCCCTCAGGGAGGCGGGCCAGGGATATTTATGTGCACTGACAAAATGATGAGCAGATGAGCACTAATTAGACGAGGTTTAAGAGGGCTTGGATTCGAGTCCCGGCGTAGACCAAACGACATTTCTTTCCGAGTTCACCTGGGCATACTATCCAGAAAATATCTGTTTCCTCTCTCTCTCTTAATCAGATTTCACTTGACTATTTACGCAACTGTGTTACGGCGACGCCGGTACAATATATGGTAGACCTATGAGGGATCTGCGAGTAATTAATCACTCGGGCTAGAGAGCTGTGGGTAAATACGTAATCGCTAAAGTGTAAAGTGGGGGGGGGGGGAGCAAGGAAGCCTCAGGTGAAGGACCACAGGGACAATGCAGCTGCGGAGGAATGACCGGATGAGAATGGCTGTTTTTCAGCATGATTTGATGACAATTAAAATGACCACTAGTTTCAAGGGAAATGATCACTAAGCAGGCAAAAAACAGATAACTGACTGGAAATGATCACTAAGCAGGCAAAAAACAGATAACTGACTGGAAATGATCACTAAAGCAAGGTAGCCACAGATAAATGATCACCAGGGCAAGGAAGTCACTGGTGTTAAAAGTTTGAGAAACATTGCCTTTACCCTAAGGGTGCGGGACCACAAAAATTATTCGAATCCTTCAGGATAATGCAAAGTGTGCCGGAATGAAGGATGGTGGGATTAAATTTTTTATTAATGTTCCTTTCATAATGCCCGTGGGTTCATTGAATAATTAATTAATTCAGAAACACGCGCTCGTTGTATATAAAGCGTGACACGGCATCTGAGGAAATTTGAATCCATTCGAATGAGCCAAAAGAATGCGTTAATTTCCCATTGACCTCTGGCCTTTCTACGACAAGCCGAAACGCCAGTTAGGCTCCCGTATTTCGCATTTTCACCTCGGAACATAAACGAACGTTTAGAAATTTTTCAATATATTTTAAATCGATTATTTTTCAGAAAAGTTGAGAATCGATTCGAAAAAAAAAATTTGTTTAGATTTAGTGTTTCGAATTAAAAGTTTTCTCATTAAGTTTTGGTTTAAGAAATTTCTACCAATCTTAAAATTTTCAATTGAGATTAATTATAGAATTCCTATACAATTTAATGAACAAATTATCTGAAAAAGAGTTTTCTATTAATTTCGTACACAGAATATATTTTTTTTAATATTAGAGTGAAAATAAAGTAGTAATTTTCTTTCAAAATTCATAATTTTTTCGTTTCGTTTTGCATCAATCAAGTATATTATCCACTGGGAATATTAAAAACATTCCTATTTATAGATCTTGTTTATGAACTTTTGTGATACATTTATGGCTATCGTGAGTGGAAAATCACTGAAATAAATTTAGAACAATATCATATTCTGATTAGAACATCAGAGGGAGGGGCTTTTTCTTTTTAATACTGAAACCGAACAAGTCCCGGACCCTGAAGACCAGACGAGACCCGGGCTCTGTCCCTTGAGGAATATAAGCCCTTTACCCTATTGGGTTGGGTCATGCTGTAGAGGGGGGTCCCGGTCCCTATCATCGATTGGCAATTCCAGCAATTGCTCCGAAGAGGGACGAGACCGTTTCGGAGCTTGATCAAAATAAGATAAAAGTTGTATGTTAAAGAATCTCAATAATCAATTGAACCATAAAATTGTAGAATATCTAATTTTTAACGAAATTGAAAAATACCTAAAATAAAACACAAATTTAATTGGAAAATGCCCAAAAATAAAATCACTGATGAAACTGAAAAATATCTAAAAACCCTCAAGTAAATTTAAAAATCGAAAAAATCAAATTCACTGCTAAAATTCACCACTAAATAAATTATATAAAATCACCAATAAATAAATTATATAAAATCACCAATAAATAAATTATATAAAATCACCAAATTAAAATAAGATTATGTTTTAAATATTCACAAAAAATTCAATATCACATATCATAATTTAATAATAATATTCAATAACATATTCTTGTTACTGCTACAGTTGTTTGTTGCTAACAAACCTGAACGAATGAAACTCGAAGGCCTGAACGCCTTCTAGGGCGAGGTCTGTAATTACGACCTCCTCGGCACTGGAGTACACGGGCAGGTGCAGAAGACGCAATTACGAAGGCCGTGAAACGAAATAAAGTGCATTCACATTGCTTTATATTTTGACTTTTAACTGCCAAACGCACGAAGTTCAGTTTGAAATTTTATCAATTTACAGATAGGTTATATCGATAGGAAACACTCTCTCAAAAAGCCCTAAACAATTAACAAACCCTCAAAAAAGCCTCTAAACAATTACCAAGCTCCCGCGAGCACTCGTACATACTCAGGGACTCAGGGTCCCTTAGGCAGAGTCGGAACTGGGGGGGGGCAGAGGGAGCGACTGCCCAGGGCAGCAAAATTTATTGGGTGGAAAATTTTAGGTGGAAACCATTACAAAATTAAAAAATTTTGAATTGGGAAGGGTGGCAAAATCTTATTTACGGCCCTGACTTAGGTCACAGGTTATACCCCACTTCCAGCCAGGACTTTCAACGAACCCCCCATTCACAGTGCCGTCTTAACGCATGGGCCCGGGGGACTCGAATGCGAAGGGGGAGGGGGCTCGTGAAAAAGGAATATGGATAAAAGTTTTGAAAGTAACTGTCTCGCCAGGTAGAAGGGCCTCAGGAAAAACGTTGCCCGGAGGTGCCCAGGATGCTCACAAGACGACTCCGCCCATCCACTGATTTTTTTCAACTAAATTTAAAGGGAAAAAATTACACAAAATGTGCAGGTTCAATTCCCCCCCAGACCTTTCGACCGAGTCGTTCTCACGAATTTGGATGCCTGAGGACCCAAACAATTTTACGTTTAACTTTCTCCTATAAAGATATCCTTTAATGCTTTGGTTTTCGACCTTTCAGACACGGTGGGCCAAATTAAAGCCCCCCACGAAGCTCGAGGGCCACCAACTCATGTAATTTAGTGGCATCTTAATACAAGGGACCAATGAGGGGCCTCGAATTAAACAGGAACAAAAATGATAATGATATTCGATATACGGGTGTTGCATGGGGTAATAAAACGCTCAACGATATTCAAGTTGAAGACGTGGAGGTCCTAAATCTTCTAAGAAATGTATGTGCAAGCAAAGCACCAGGACCAGATGATATCTATCCCAGGGTTCTCAGGGAAGGTGCTAATGAATTGTTGGGGCCAGTCGCACAGATATACAGGAGTAGTGTTGCTGAGGGTATCGTCCCGAGAGATTGGAAACTGGCTAACGTTGTTCCGATATTTAAGAAGGGTAGTAGAGAAGTGGTGTCTAATTATCGTCCAGTGAGTTTGACGAGCTCCCTCTCGAAAATTTTGGAAATTATCATCAAAAGGCAGTTTGTGAAGTGGATAGACGAGAATAATGTATTGTCGGATAATCAGCATGGGTTCAGGAAGGGGAAGTCATGTGTAACTAACCTCCTTTGCTTCTATGATTACGTGACTAAGGCTTTGGGTAAGAGCAAAAATGTCGACGTTGTTTACCTTGATTTCCAGAAGGCATTCGATCGGGTCCAACATGGCAAACTCTTGAAGCGTTTACACGAGATTGGAATAGGGGGCAACTTGCTGAATTGGATAGAATCGTGGTTAAGAGATAGGTCGCAACGAGTTATGGTGAACGGGGAATTCTCTGGTTGGACAGACGTCACAAGTGGAGTTCCTCAGGGAAGTGTCCTTGGCCCCATACTTTTTTCACTTTTTATCGACAAACTCGATCAGGGTATCGATGGAATTACTAGCAAATTCGCAGATGATGTGAAGCTAATGGGGGTAATCGGAAATGAAAGCGATAGGGAGTTGCTCCAGACCAACTTAAACAAGATTGCAGCATGGGCAAATGAATGGAGCATGACGTTTAGCGTAGATAAGTGCATGGTCGCTCATTTTGGTTCGAATAACCCACGGTTCTCTTACGAGTTGAATGGTGTCACTATCCCGGATGCAACTAGAGTCACCGATTTGGGAATTCTCATTGACGAGCGACTTAAGTTTTCTGAACATTGTTCAGCGGTTGTCAAAAAATCGAATAGAATGCTTGGTCTCATTTTCAAAAAGGTCTCTTCGCGTTCTCCTAAAGTCATTCTTCCGCTTTTTCGAGGCTTAGTTCGTCCTGGACTGGAGTATGCTGTAAGGTTTTGGAGACCATACCTACAGAGGGACATAGACTTGGTTGAAGGGGTGCAGAGAAGAGCTACGCGTGTCCTTATTGGCACACGGGGCTTGAGGTATGAAGAGAGACTTCATTTTTTGAATATGTTTACACTGGATGAACGCAGGTGTCGAGGAGATATGATCGAAGTGTTCAAAATTTTCAATGGGATGGATAGGATGGACCATGAACTTTTAGTACACCGCCAATCGACTGCTTTTACAAGGGGACACCAGTATCGATTGGTGAGGGACAATGCAAGGTTATGGTGTCGCAGGGAATTTTTCTCCAATAGGGTTGTTAATAAATGGAATAGCTTACCCCCGGAGGTAGTAAATTGTAACACAATTGACACGTTTAAAAAGAAATACGATAAACATGTTGGGGTAAATCGAGAAGCTATCCATTCTTAGAATAAGACAACCATAAGTATTCTTTATGGGCATTGTATAATATTTTATCATGTGTATATATTGTTTGTAATTTGTGTTAATTGCATTTTTGATTGGGTTGCTGTATTTTTGAAACATATGACAACCATATTTTTATGGGCATCTTTTTATCAGCCACCTCGTTGGGCATTTTGCCTGTTGTGGCGTTGTATTTGTATTTGTATTTGTATTTGTATTTGTATTTGTATTTGTATTTGTATTTGTATAAAAATTAATTTAAGACTTATTTATTCTGAAATTATTTCTCTTAATTAGTTATCAATTTTGATTAGCCCCCAAAAAAAATTCACTAATTCTGAAATTTTTTTGATAAATTCCTGATTAAATTAATTAATTCTGAGATTAATTTCAATTTGAAATCACTTTAAATGATTCTGTAATTATTTATTTTCGGTAATTCTGAAATGATTTACGTATCTATGTATCTTGAAAACACTTCTTCCAATAATTAATGCAACTATTCTTTTGTGAAATAATTTCTTTGAGAAATTCCAAAATTTTTTCTCTTTGACTTATAAATTATTTTTTCAGTAATTCTGAAATCATTTGTTTCAAAAATTCAAAAATTATTTCTTTCATCAATTCGAGAATTATTTCTCTCATCAACTTGAATTTTCATCAATTTTTAATGGACATTCATCTCATTAATTTTAATTTTCATCAATTTGCAATTATTTCTCTCATTAACTTTAATTTTCGTCAGTTTTTCCTGGAATTATTTGTTTCATTAATTTGAATTTACATCAACTTGTTCTGGTGTTATTTCTTTGATTTATTCTAGAATTAATCCATTTTCAATGTTTTCAACCATTTTCTGCAAATGACAGGTGGGCCACGACAAACAGCTCCGGCGGCCACATTTGGCCAGCGGGCCGTTGGTTGAAGACCCCTGTTTTAATGATGGAACATGGAATCGAATTCTCAATGATGATAAAATAAAATGGAACATTGAAATAAAACACATTCTGACAAAATGTTCGAAAATGTATTCAGAACCAATGGAAATTTTCAATAATAGGAGGTCCCAATTCGTCTTCTGGACAAGGGCCCCCGTTAGCCCACCCGTTAAGACAGGAGTCTTCAACCTTTCAGACGTTGCGGAGCAAATTAACCTTTCTACGAAACCCGCGGTCCACCAAGTCATACCGCGGTATTCTCGGTTATTAAACAGCTTCCCAAATTTATTGAACACTGTCATTTACTCTGAATTTACTTCTTTCATTAAATTTGAATTTTTGTTCATTTTCAAATGATTTCTTTTAATTAATTTATTAGTTCTTTCAATTAATTATTTCATTTATTGAATCTGAAATTCACCAGATAATTTTGAAATTATCTTTTCATTAATTGTGAATTTATTTATTTCAAAAGTTCTCAGTTTTTTCATTACTTTTAACAATTCTGAAATTGTTCTTTACGATTCTCTGAAATTACTCTTAGTAATTCTGAAATTATTTCTTTCAGTTTTTCTGTAACTACTTTTCCATTAATTATAGATTTTTGTAAATTATGAAATTATCATTTTTTCAATAATTCCGAAATTACTTCTTTCATTAAGGTGTTTTCCTTTTGGATGCCACATTCTCTCTCTTTACTCTGATTACCTTTGGATGCCACATTAGGCCTCTCGAAATATGTAGCCAAAATAAAAACATAATCCTCAAATACTATAATGAATTTTCTTGTGGAATTTATTCGTTTTTCTATGCATGAAGTAACTATTTTCTAAAAAATGGTCGACTGATCTCAACAAAAAGCTCTTATTTGGCCCGCTGGCCATGGGTTGAAAACCCCTGCTTTAAGTTGTCACTGCTTCTAAACGCACAAGGCTTTGTAGAGCTATGCATATATAGATAACTGTAAAGAAGCCTAAAAAAATTGTTTTATTTGTAAAATCTCTAATTTCGTAAAGTTGCCCCAGGATCTCCTGCCCAAGATATTTAAAACGGGTGCGCCCCAGCCCATATGTATTTTCTTGTTCATTAACATAAAAAAATTCAAATGCTTTTCCTAAAAAGTAAGGACAAGATAAAGACTTACCGACAATGTCACCAAATGCCATCCATCTGTGATTCAATGGTCAGTGTTCCAAGCGCTCTCCATCCTCCACATAGAGAAAGCGTAACTCAATCGTTCATGGGCGACGTAACTGCACGAGTTCATCATCGGCGGACAATCGTCCATCGAATCGGTGTTCAGTACCTGGTACAGAAAGTCTATATACCTAGCCGCTAACTTCAGAGTCTGTATCTTGCTCAGCTTATCCGAAGGTAAGGTCGGTATAATCTTCCTAAGAGCCGAGAAAGCGTCGTTCAAGCTCTGAGTCCTCTGCCTCTCTCGGACATTGGCCAGACTCCTCTGGGACTTCGTGTCATCTTCGCTGGACGCCGACGTCGCGCACCTCTTCTTGGGTCGCGAATGCTGTAAGTCCGTGAACCCTCCTGGTACCGACGGTCTCTTGCGTTGTTGTTGTTGCTGCTGCTTCCTTCTGTTGTTGTTGGTACCTGGTACCGTACTCGTGCCACCGCAAGTCATTGGTGACGGATCATCGCGGTAATCGTTACCGTAGGAGGATAAGACCGAATATAACGGGTGGTAATAGGGCAACGTGTTGCCTTGGTGGTACTCGTTGTACGCGTTGGGGTACGCATCGTTGTTGTTGCTGTAATGCGGGGAATATCCATCGGATGAAGAGCAATGATTCGGAGATGAGGGATGTTGATCCTCGTAATACTTCCCGGTGAGTTCCATTTCAGCAACTGTTTCTACCAACTGCTGTGGAGTTTGAGTAGAAAGAACTCTTTTTTTTTGGGTTTGAAATCCAAATGAGTAATTGTGGGGGATGGTTTTCTGTTGAAGAGAGGGGTTGCTATACGTTTTTCTTTTTCCTCGAGAATCGTATAAAGCACTCTGGAAGGTACCACCGCCAAGACGGTCGCCAAAAGAAACACTTTTTTGAAAAAAAAAAAGATATGGATGAGAGTCTGGGGTTTCCTCTCCAGGGATTTCCCCGAACCACGGATGCTTCTTGCTACCAGGAATTTCAAGGGATTCCGGAACCAAATCAAGATACTTACGGAGAAATTTATATCGTTAGAGGAATGCGTTTTCGAAAGCTGTAACTGACGTTTCTGTAGAAATCTTCTAAAAAATACAGTTAAATTTGGTTGCGAAACGGGATTAAAGGGGCAGCGAAATTCATAGGCGTAGATAGACTTGAAGGTCTGGGGAGGGTGGGCATAAGCATTATTGCTGGGTGGGCATGATGATGATGGTGGTGGTGTCAGTTCATATATACACATATGCATTAGATCAGTCGACTCCACCTTTGACGCTGGAGGGGGGGGGGCATTGCTCCATCATGCTTCCCCCAGTATCTCCACCCATGGCGAAATTTTGTCGTTATAAGCAGCGGTATATTAATTGGGGGACCCCACGGGGCTTGGGTCCAGATTCCCGAGTCATACAGGGTCGGGTCAGCCAAACTTTAAAACTGTTATAGGCTCTGAAATTATGTCTTTCATTGATTCTGAAATTATTTCTTTCATTGATTCTGAAATTATTTCTTTCATTGATTCTGAAATTATTTCTTTCATTGATTCTGAAATTATTTCTTTCATTGATTCTGAAATTATTTCTTTCATTGATTCTGAAATTATTTCTTTCATTGATTCTGAAATTATTTCTTTCATTATTTCAGAAATTATTTCAGAAATTATTTCAGAAATTATTTCTTCCATTGATAATCTGAATTTTCAATAATTCTCAAATTATTTCTGAGTTTATCATTTCTTCTATTACTGCTGAAAAAATCATTTCTGAATTTTATTCAACTTTTTTCATTTATTCTGAAACTATTTCTGAATTTTATTATTTCTATCATTATTTCCGAAGTTTATTATTTTTTTCATTAATTCAGAATTTTGTTATTTCTTTCTTAATTCTTTCATTGAACATAATTCCAAGTTTTATAAAAATATTACTTTTAATAATTCTGAATTTTCATATTCATTCATTCCGAACCTGCATTTCAATACTGATAATCCTATTAAGGAGCTGGCTTAGTGCCTTTCCCGAAGGCATCTAAAAGATTGGCCAACGGGTTGGGATCGAGGGAAGTCCCTAAATTATTGAAGGGATTTATTAATTTTGAAATTATTTCTTTCATTAATTCTGAATTTTCGTGAATCTCTAATGATTAGTCTCATTCATTTTCGAGATACTGGGATTCTAATCTCATTAATTTTTATGTATCTGGAGAATGAGTGATCTCTCATTAATTTTCGTGAATCTAGAGTTATTTAACTGATTTCTTTTTATTTTTTTCTTTCATTAGTTTTGAATTTTCATCAGTTCTGGAATTATCTCTTACACTAATTCTGATATTTCTTTTATTAATTCTGGAGTTCTGAACTTTCAAAAATCCTAGAAGTCTCATCTGCATTAATTCTTGAATTATATCTTTCGTAAACTTTCAACTTTCATCAATTTCTGATTTTCATTCGTGATACATTATTTGGCTTACTTTCATTAATTTTGAAATTATTAATTTCATCGATTCTGAAATTAAATTCATTTTTAAATTTCTTTCGTATATTATGAATTTTCATCAATTCTGGAGTTATTTCTTTTACTCATTCTAAATTTTTATTGATGTCAAAATCCTTTTTTCCATTAATTTTGAAATCATTTCTTTCATTAATTTGAAGTTTTTGTGAATCTGGAATGATTCACGTCATTGATTCTGGAATTCTAAACTTTCAATTGATTCTGGAATTCTGAACTTTCGTTGATTCTGGAATTCTAAACTTTCATTAAAATCATAACTTTCAGTAAACTTCAATTAAAAACTTTCATTAAGTCTAAATTTGCATCATTGATCATTCTCTAATTATTTCTTTAATTAACTTTGAATTTTCAACAATTTGCAATTCTCATTCATGAAAGTAATTACTACAGTTTAGCCCACTTTCATTAATTCTGTAACTATTTCTTTCATTGATTCAGAATTTTCACCATACATGAAAATATTGCCACTGTTTCTGAAAAAAAATTTCTTTCTCTGAAACTATTTCTTTCATTAATTCCAGAGAAGCTTAATTTTTTTTTTCTGAAATTAAAAAATTAATAAATTTTTTCATTAATTCAAAAACCATTTCTTTCATCATCCTCTTGAATTGATGAATTCATGATTCGAAACACTATTTCTTCCATTAATTCTGTAAATTCAACATTTCAGCATTCCATACATATTCAATTAATAATTAAATAATTAATTTTATTAATTAATTCGATTAATTTGAAATGCCATGGACGAATGGCCCCTTCTGAAATGCATAAAACCAGAGTTCAAAGGCAACCCCCCCCCCCCCCCGCTACTCATCGAGATGGTCCTAGCAAAAGGAAGTGCAGGTATCTATGTGTTGGCTTAGAAGGTGGAGGGGGGGGGGGCCCACAGCGAAAAAAATCTGAGATATTATGTGGAGGGTTACTCGGCAGGGGCCCCCACAAGGTTGGAAATGACAGGGCTTTAGCTTGGGGGGGACAAGTCATATCAGTTTTTGTTTTTTCACACTATTTACCTAAATTCACTATAGAGGGACCCGTGAAAAATCAGGCCGGGCCCTCCAACAATCCTAGTGTATGGGTCTTCCTTCACCAAGGGTGGAGATACGGGGGGCGTGGGGGCATTGCCCCCCCCCCAGCGTCAAAGGTGAAGTTGACTGATCTAATGTATATATGCATATATGAATTGACATCATCATCATCATCGTGCCCCCCAGAAATAATGACCGTGCCCCCATCAGACTTCCGAGTCCATCTCCGCCTATGTCTTTCACGCAGGACACTTACAATGATGGGTATGACAGGGCTGCAGCCCTGGGGCCAAGACAATTTTTTTTTAATGTTATAAATTAACTAAAGAAGGGCCAGTGAAAAGTCTGTCCTGGCAGTCCGCCAAACATCCAGTCTGGGGCCCTAGGATGTGAGGCAATGCCGCCTTGACACGTGGGTCTACCCGGGGAGCCTCAAGGGAAGGTACCTCGCAAAAATAAAAATCGGTTGAAATTTTCGAGAACTTGCCTAGTAGTGCCTCAGACAAATCATTCAACCGGGGGGGGGGCGGCATGATGCCCCTTAAAATGGTCCTGATGTTGGAGCTTATAGTTTTTAATACCCGCCGTGATACAGGGACCCTAGATTCAAAAAAACACCATTTTAGTTCCTCTGAATGGCGAGAAACAGCCAGTTCTTGGCAACTGACGAGCGCTAAACCACATAAAATGACTGACAGCTCCATGTGCATAAGCGACAAGAGAGGGGTTTCGGATTACCATCGACTCCTCCTCCTTAGAGATTTGAATAAAGAACTCCTGTGATAATAGACAACTCGTGGACCCAATGACCACAAACTAAACCCAAGGAGCTTGACCAATAGGACTCCTTTTAAAAATAAGATCAGCTTAGTACCTTCGGCAGGGTCCGAGACGTAGGACCCAAAGTGGGGACGGAAAAAGTTTCTTCCGGTTCATTCTTCGTTATACGAGGTCCAGAATGAAGACAGCGAGCATATTACTGTATAGCCCCGCGGCACTTTTCAATACCGAAGGTACTCTATTAGTACCACCTGTGTGAGTTGATTCCATCTGGAGGGCCCCCCGCTCCTCCCGCGATAAGAGGAGGAAATGACTTTTCGGGATGAGTTTTCACTAATTATCGTCATCGCACACGTGTTAAAACTTTCGATTCATTAATACGTTTATTTTGAAAGTTGTTTAGACTCGTTTGGAAAGGCGGTCCCGTGGACCCCTGGGGGATTCTGTCAATTATTTTTTCGAGAGGTCGGCGGGATGTGTTCAAAAGCAAATTTTAAAAAGAAAGAAATTCAAAAGATATAAATTGTCAGTCGGTCCCCTCGGTGTTTGACCGGGGGCGGGGGGCCCTTCGAGTAGGTGCTAATTGAAATAGGCTACACTATGCTAAAAAATTAGATAAATTTATGGATTGGTGTGACCGCAGTGCTTTATCAAACTCTTATAAGCTATTATTATATATATAAGTCTTTAAGGTATCCGACTACGTTGAAAACGCCATTTTGGAAAAAAATATAGATTTTTCATTTTTTATATTTTTTTAAAAGCCCTATTTGTTGTGATTTCAAAACAGGCTTTGTTTTGTTTATATGATGTTTATACAATCAAAGTTACATTCACTTTAGTGTTGCGTTTTTACATACAAGTAATACGCGAATAAAGACTCAAACGTGTTTTACGATGAATAATATTTTTGACATTTTACTTGAGTTTGTGACATGATTTGTAGAAATATATTCATTGCATCATTACGAAATTTTAATGTGATATTTTGCTACACATTGTTGAGGTTATGAACCAAAGTCTAAGGTCTATCACATATATTTTTTGAATTGCAGTGTTTTATAGACGAAATGTACGATGAAATTTCAAAAAATTCACACGTACATAAATGTGTTTGGATGTAACTTATGAGCATATCATGCAATCCTTTAAATTTTTGTTCATGACCTGCAACATTAATAGCTAAATGTACTGTGAAAATCACAAAAAGCATTTCATCAAAAAAATTTTTTGCTATCGTGTTTCGAATATCACGTGAATTTTGCCTAAAATTTGACATAAAAACTACTTTCTCATAGAAAATCCATAGGTAGACCGAAATTTGTCGCTGTTTTCACCATTTCGAGACACTTTTTATTAAAAAATGTTATTAAAGTTCACTCCAGTACCATTTTAAAGAAAAGTGACAAGAAACGTAGTCGGATACCGTTCATAAGTCTTTTTTTACCCTATGTTTTTTTGTAACTTTTCTTCCTATTTATTTATTTTTTATAGCAAACAATACACACACACAAATTACACAAATAAGGGACAATAATTTAAAAAAAGCAATAAAATAATAGGATACCTACGATTCCAGCACGCAATATCCGATTATGCGAGGGAACTATTCACAATTACCATTTTACAACGTCAGTGTAGTTTGTATATTGAAAACTGATGAAAGATGAATATTAATAACGCTTCTCGAATAAATCAGAAATGAAATGAAAATTATGTTTAATTACAATGATCAACTGTAATTAAATCAATTACAATACCTAGGACATACTTTTCATTTGGAAAGGTAGCACCCTCTATTGGCTCAACAGAGAACAAAAATTGAATATATAATTAAAATTGAATATATAATTGCTTGAAATATATGACATCCATATTTTTATGGGCATCTTTTTCTCAGCCACTTCGTTGAGCATTTTGCCTGTTGTGGCGTTGTATTTGTATAAATGTAAGCATTGAAGAGAACTTCGGTACTTTGAGGCGAGAGAGTATCTGCTCTCATATGTATACAGTCGATCCCGCTTATAACGTTCCCATTCAGAACGTTTTTTTAGCTGAGTACGATTTATTTTCGCGGCCCAAATCTAAGTAATTCTCATTAAGATTTCCCGTTTAAAGTGTTTTTCCACTTACAACGTTCCTTTATGGTGATTTTTTGAAAAACGTTATAAGCGGGAATCACTGTATATTATTAAATGTACGTATTGAAGACAACTCGAATATTTTGAGGCGAGAGAACAATATATACAGTCAAATATATACAGTTTAGCCCGCTTATAACGTTTCCATTTAGAACGTTTTCTCGCATAGTACGACTTATTTTCGTGGTCCCAAATCTAAGTAGTAATTCTCATTACGATTTCTTGTTCAAAGTATTTTCATGCTTACAACGTTTTTTTATGGTGACCTTTTGAAAAACGTTATAAGCGGGATTCACTGTATATATGTTTTTTAATCTTAATTATAAATCTTAATTTTGTATTTATGATTATTCGTGTGTTTGAATTTACGTATATATATATTTTTCCCCATGAAACGTTTGTATCAGTTTTTAATTTTTTTTTTCATGATCATAACCCCAGTATTGGCAGCCATTTGCCTCTTGGGTAGTGTTATTTTTGTGAATTTAACTGTTATTTAATAAAATAAATTGAAATTGAAATTAAAAAAAAAAAATTCAATTACATAATTTTCCATAATGTTTCATTCAATGAAAACATTATGTACAGTGCTTGATGTGTATTAACGGTTGAAGTGTGAAGCGTAATATTCGATTAAGCTGAGAAAAGTCTGACTGTCCGACTGTCAATCACACAAGAGTAAAGTCATTGGCATTATCATCGGGAGAAATTTCGGCGCCGGAAGATTTTATCCGTTTAAGCGGGGGTATCCGTTTATCAGATTTCCGATCAAACTGGTCCACTGTACATATAAATATACAGTATATATACTCACAAGTCCTTCCAGGAAGCCGGAAAACGATTTGCGTAATTTCTTTAGAGCCGCCATTGTGATCCAAGCATAGGCATACGCAGAATTTTCTCGATGAGGGGGTGGGGCATGGCCCCCACAAGGGGGTGGGCTGACAAGGCTTCAGCCCTGGGGCCCGGGACGATTTTCGTAGTTTTTTGCTTTTTCACGCTATAAATTCATCATAAAGGGGCCCGTGAAAGTCTGGTCGGAGGGGGGCCCTGCTCCAGGATGTGGGGGCCATGGGGTGGGGGTTAACTTTTTTCCTGTAAAATAACATAATAATCTCGGCTTGAGGAGGGAGGGGTTAGAACCATAAATTCCCCCCTGAGTACGCCAGTGGATCCACGTATCCTGCATCATTCTGCAGATATAAGGCTATTTCTTTCATTAATTCTGAAAGTATTTCATTCATCATTTCTGAATTTGCACTATTTGGGAAACAATTTCTTACATTAATTGTTTTCTTTCATTATTTCGGGAAATATTTCTTTCATTATTTCTGACGTAGGCCTAAATTTTCTTGTTTTTCTTTAATTCTAAATTTTCTCTATTTCCAAAAATTTTTATTTTTTAAATTTTGCAAAAATATTTCTTTCAATTTTGTCTGAAACTATTTTTGTCTTAAATTCTGAATATTATTCGTTATTTTAAAAAATATTTCAATAATTCTGCGAAGCCAACAGTGGAACCCGCTTTTAACGTTCCCACTTAACGTTAACGACTTATATATGATCCCAATTATTGCTAATACAGTATTCACATTTTCCCTTTTAAAGCTTTTTCCCGCTTACTACGTTTCTCATGTTGGGTTTGTTTTTAAACGATATAATCAGGATCCACTCTCTTTCATTAGTTCTGAATTTTCAGTATTTCTAAGAACTAATCTTTCATTTTTAGTAGCATATTTTCTTCATTTACTTCCGAAATTATAAATTTCATTATTTCTGGAGCTATTTCTTTCATTAATTCTGAATTTTCGTCATTTCTAGAAATACAATATACCATTCATTAATTCTGAAAATTATTTTTCCATTAATTTCTATCTTTAGTTAAGTATTTTTTCCTTAAATTCTACTATTTCTTTTTTTAATCCTGAATTTTTATTGATTACAGAATAATTTTTTTTTCCGAAAATTCTGAATATTCATTGGGCTAATTCTTAAATTACTTCTTTGAATAATTCAAAAAAAGTATTTGTTCCACTAATTTTGAGAAACAATTGTTTTATTAATTTTGGGGAAACTATTTCTTTCACTAAATTCCGAAAAAATATCCATTATATCTAGAAATATTTCTCGTTAATTCCTAGAATTTCATTTTACTAAAATTACTTCTTCCATTAATCCTGAAATTATTCCTTCCATTAATTCTGAATTTTCATTTTAATTACAAAATTGTGTGCAATTTTTCCATCAATTCTGAATGTTCTGAGAAATATTTTCTTGCATTAATTTTGTCAGAAAAAATTTTATACTGATTTCTTTCAAGGGTTCCATGAACTCGAAAAATTTGGTATTCCTGCAATAAAACCTATGCAAAACGTGATGCCGAAACAACCATACCAAAATGACATCAGTCAGTCAGTCAGTCAGCCATCGCCAGAATATTAGATAGCGCATTAGTCATATAGTCAGAGCAGACATAAGGTAAGTCATCAAATTAGCACCCGTTGCCATTTCCAATATCTTACCATATCTTTCTTCCAAATTTCGGTGGCCAAATCAATCACCTCATTACTTTGTTTTTTACGGTAAAGTCATTACAGAAGATTGAAAGGAGCACCCGGTGGCACTTCCCGTCTCGAGAAACCTCCTCGGGCTATCATATACCCATTACGGGTGGCACGGTCATTTAAACTCCTCACTTATGCCTGGGTTATTTACCGGTTCATTATACAGGGAGTCTCATCCTCTCCCATCGCCAATCCTTCTCTAATGACTTCATGACCATGACCAGAGGCAAATGACAGATCACTCCCAGGTGCTTTTTGCGGATCTCCAGAACGAATCAGACTAGGTTGACCAACTTTTGGACGGGAATGGAGAGAAAAATATATACAGTAGAATAAGTGTTCTCAACTTGGGGGCTATATGACCCTCTGAGAGGGCCAAAGGTGAGAATCAAGTGGAAGGGGGAGCCGTGATAGGTGTTAACGGGGGGGGGGTGAGAGGGTCACAGAAAGCTGCGAAAAAAATATTGGATGCGGATAAATATGCATATCTTTAAAGTGAAATATGGTGAAAAAATATACCACTATTTTCAAAATCCAGCAGAACTGTTCATAGAGCCAGGGCCATCTTGAACTACGGGTTCATCAAGGCACGATAGAGGAGCTTCATGTTCAAAAGGGATTAAGCATGCAGAAGCGGATTAAGCTTGAGCTTCTCTGCCTCTACCTCTCTTGTTGAAGCTTCTCTGCCACAGAAGAAAATACTGGACCCTTTAAATTAAAAAAAAAAAGTGTGAAGTTGGGGTTTTTCGGGGCCCAACAGAAATCAGGACCCAGGGCGCGCCCGGTGCACCCCTCCTTAAATCCCCCTCCGCCTACATGATAAGATCTGGGACTATGAATTTCGAGAATACGTGTTGCATGCAAATATCTATGCTAAATTCCAGCCTAGTATACAACCCCTCCTTCTTACAGAATATCACTTTGCCCAGGCACCCATGATGATGAGCCTGCCCTAAATAGAAACAGGGCAAGAGGGAAAATAACTGAACTCTAGTTCAGGGACACGGAAATCGGCCGCCTCATTCATAAAAATTTTGTTCACTTTAATATTAGGCTACTAGATAAATCAATACACAAAAGGTAGAATGGATATCGTCGCTGGATGGAGTGGGGAGCAGCAGTGCATCAAACTGCAATTTTACTCCAAGTTTCATTGAGTAATAAAAATATTCCTTCGAATTTTAGATACTTATTAATACAATGTTCTGTTTCGCTTTTTCGTCAATAAAAAATCCATTGAAGCCTCGCTAAAACGATCGTCGATGATTCCCTCTACAACGATATTTTTTTCAAACTTAGTTTGGAATCGCATACAGTCTGTTTACAATGATATTCTTTACTAAGATATCCCGTATATATCGATATTTTTGAGGAAATATTGGAACCAATATACAACGATATTTTTTTATATTTCACTAGAAATAAATTTCAGTATATTTCTAGACTCGTCACATATTTTAGTTTTCCGATGAAGTCTAATAATATCGGTATTTGGTAGCACCAAATCACCGAAAGTGTTGATCATAGACACAAGATTAACTTGGTTATATTACTTATATCGATGGTGTTGATGACGTTTTCACAGTGTAGCTACTTTTTGTGTAATGCACCATAATGCATTGCAAAAAAAAAAAACCTCTTTACAGGGCAATACATCTAACTGGATTTTGTTAAAGTAATGAATTAATTTTTTTTTTTTTTTTTTTTTTTTTTTTGCAGCGAATAAATGCTCAAAAGCGCATTTTTTGGTGGTAGCCTACTAACAACGCCGATTTATAAAAGATGCCAACAGTAGTATAAGTTTAGTGGCACGTGATGATAACGTTGCCTCTCAATATAGCGATAATCCGTCTGCAACGATATTTTTTTTCTGGTCTGCAGAATATCATTACGTCGAGGTTTCACTGTACCCTACTTTTTGAAAAATTACTCCTCAAAATTTTGGAGAGGACTGAAATTCATCTTCAAAAATTATTTTTTTCGGGAAACACTGGTGAAGAAGCCCTTGATAAGATGAGAACCATTCAAGTATAGAGCCTTTCTGTCTCTCTCTGCTTGTAGACCTACTTCCTTCTCATCTCATAATTACATGTATAAGTCATGCTCCCCTCTCCCACAAGGCGGCTAGAGGTGCTCTAGTGTGAATGTCCGGGATGAACATTACACCGCGACCTCCTAAATTGTACTTGATTATCTAGGACAGTGGTTCTCAAAATTTTGTCACCTCCGGCGCCTTTGCCCAATTCATATTTCATCTGTGGCTTCCCACAATAGTTTAGTATTATTTTTATTTACAAAAGAACCACTTAAAAGCAAAAAAAAGCAATCAAATGAATATCTCCAGCTCGCCCAACTTCCTGCCAAAAGTTGGTGACACCCCTAGGAGCGGCGGTGCACACTTTGAGAAACACTGTTGTAGGTCATGCTTATACTCAGTGGCGTACGCAGAAGGTGGTATAGGGGACTCGAGCCCCCACTCCCCCAAACCATCCAAAAAAGAAGAAAAATTTTGAAATATTTGTTTTAAAAAAAATTGAAATTTCGAAAGAAAATACTTTTTATTAAATTCTGACAATTTAAATGCTTTTTGAAGGTTAGTAACTCAAAAATTTTCTGGAAGAAATTAATTGTGCCTCAACCCCACCCACCCAAACCTTTTGCGCATCCTCCAAAGGTCGATCCTGCGTACCTACGATCTCACCTGCGTCTACTACGATCGTACCTACGTAAGGTCGATCCTACTTATACTGTAATGTGTGTGTATTTTTTTTTTCATTTTTCACTTTATGAATTCACTATAAATCAGTATAAAAGGGTCTACCAAATACAATCCTACCGAGGGGCCAAGAATTAGTGAAAATTGTGAATTCATGCAAATTCGGAACTAATGAAGATACAGAATTAGTGAGAATCATAAACTGATAATAAAGATTCAAAATTAATAACTAAAATTATTTTCAATTTAATGTCTGGTAAGAACTACCCCTGTCAGAACATACACATGCAGTAATACGATCCGAACTCAATTATTCTTATTGGACATTAGCCTAAGTGTTTTTTGATCCATTACAAGAGCTGTTGTCCGTTTCCCATCGACCAATGATGGATTAGAACATTGGAACTTTTCAAATATCAAATGGCATACATTTTGTCTCGCGAATGCGCCCATCAACATTGAAGACTATATTGTATTCGCATCACAATCAAAACGAACCGATCTCGTTATCGACAACAATGCTTGTCATCGCTATAATTTGCGATAATACTTGAAATTTATTTGCTTGAAAAAGAGCTGTATTATATATATATATCTTATCTGACAAGGAAAATATGGAGAACTAAATGATGTTATATGCAACAATATTCGATATCTCACTTAGTCCACTAGTTCTTAAGGTTTCAGATGAAGAAGACCATCAGTTAGCATAAGGCAAGGGTTCTTAATCTTTTTCAGCCGCGTTCCACAATCAACAGTAAGATCAGCTTTGAGACCCATGACACTGTTTTCCAAAGCTAGTGAAAACAATCACGCAATAAGTTGATTTACAATAGGACTAAGTGGATATTTACGACTCATCTACAAAGTCGCTGTGAATCAATATTGAGTAGTAACTCACAGCTCAAGAATCCCTGGATGTAAGTGGATTTTACGACTCATCTAATAAGTCCTTGCAAATCAAGTATCGTAACCCGCAGCTGAAGAATCTCTGGCTGTAAGAGAATTCAAGAATCCCTGGGTGTAAATAAATTTTTACGACTCATCTAGAAAGTCCCTGTGAACCAATTTTAAGTCACGACAAAAAAAAAAATTCAAAATCTCTGGATTTGAGCGACCCATTCCGGAAGATCCTGTGATCTTGAGGTTAAGAACGCCTGGCGTGAGGGGACTCAAACGTAAAATCACTTTGCAATGCTTCTAACCAATAATTCAATTCGACCGAATCATCAGGGAATGTTCAGAGATGCATCGTCGAACCAAATGTTCGATAGCTGTAGGAACACTCACCGCTTGATCCAGCTGATGAGAATATGTTGTATCGACACACGATCAAGTCGTCGTCATCATCATCATCAGAGGTGCAGGCACTTCCCAATAAAGTTCACGATGACTTTTGTGTTTTGTAACTTGTACCTCTTGACTATTCAGATGGCGTTGATAATATTAAAGGGAGATCCGACCAACAGTTACTGGGTGTATATGGTGAATATTACCCGCCTGTGTCTCATATTACTTCAGCTGATCATCTGGTTGTCGGTGCAGGCAAATGCAAACAAGATAATTGCGATTTCTTGTCGAATTAATGATATTTGCAGGAAGAACAATTTTCGACCATCAAAATTTACCCTGTTTCATAAAGTTTTGTTCTTCGTAGCGATGTTCTATGTGATAACCACGACAGCAATCCAAATCGCCTACATGACAAATTACAGCGATGTTTTTTTGCTTTATTACTGTTTTTGCTCCGACAGCTGCCCAAGAATGTTGTCGGTTCCAGCTCTGTTATTTGGATTTCTTCTACATGTGTATTTTTCATTGATTGTCCCGACATTTCTGTCATTATTGTACTGTTTGATTGGCGACGACGTCTATTCTATGATCATGGGATTCAGAGCAAAGTGTATGAAGATCGGAAAACTATCCGATGGAAACGTGTCGGTCATGTTTCACTTACACGAGAAAATCTTGAATGTGGTGAGAGATACTAAAGACGCTTTCTCGGCGACTCTGTTCATCGTTTTCATGGTGAAATGCATGCTCCTGTTTTTCTTGGTTTCCGAAATGATTTCGAATCCCACTTTTGATATAAAGTCTCCTACAGTCGCGCCTACCGCCATAAGCAACGTGGTTTACACAACCTTTACGATGTTGGGAATCATCGTCATTTCTTCGAAGATCGTCCAAGCCCAGCGTCGAGTGAAGACGGCATGCAGGAATATCCACGAGAGGTATATCTTCGCGAATCGCAAAAATACTCTTGCAACTGATTATTCGCGATTAATTAGAGCCATCCTCGACCGAGAAGTCATTTATATGACAGCCGCTGACATGTTCAAGCTCGACAAAAGTAGTATCTTGAAATTGGTCGGTGCTTTCATCACTTATACTTTCCTCATTATCACGCAAATCCGAAGCGAATAACGGTGACTACACGCGTCATCAACGCTTCGACTGGACATTTGATTTTGTAACACAAGAAGAACAAAAAATAATCTGTTTGGCGCCCGGAATGTTTTATCTGATAGAGGGGAATCAGATAGAGCGAAAAGCGTGAACCTCAATTGTTCCTGTTGCCAAGAACTTTCTGGGTAATCACATGGCTGAAAACTACATTGAATTAGTTAAAAGCATGCTCTTAACAACTTCAGAGACCTTGGTTGTAATATGAGCAAAAATGTTCCTTACTTGCACAGCCCCATTTAGAACTGAAAAATCTTGTCAATACCAGTGAAGAACAAGATGAACGATTTCACTAGGACAGCATTTCTCTACCTATGGTCCGTGGACTAGAGGTGGTCCGCGACGATGATATAGGTAGTCCGCATCCAGACTTGATAAAATTAATTAATTCTAATAAAACTTAATTCTAACCGAATGGAAAATCATGCAACCATTGTAATTAATGTTAGTTGGTTTTTTTTTTCCTCCTCCTCCTCCATATTGGCAACTTGAGTCATGTGAAACTGCACCCCGGTCACTCTGAGTGATCTGTAAATGTGCTGCGGATACCGAGTGTCTTCAACGCAAGTCCCGCGGAGATTTTTACGGTGGCCCGCTGATCATTTTCAGAAAATGGTTGAAAACATTGAAGAAAGGTAGTTCTAGAATAAATGAACGAAATAATTCCAGAATTGATGAAAGAATTAATTTTTAGAATTTTTGAAACAAATAATTTCAAAATTTACGGAAAAAATAATAATTAATAAATCAATCACAGAGAAAAAATTTCTTAATTTCTGATAGAAACTATTATTTTCACAATCAATAAGAGAGTAATTACATAATTACTGAAAGAAATTATTTCGGAATTACCGAAATAAATAATTAAGGAACCATTTAAAGTGATTTCAGATTAAAACTAATCACAGAATTATTCGTCTAATCAGTAATTACATAATCAAAACTTCTTCAGAATTAGTGAAAAAAATTATCTCAGAGCTAACTGAAAAAATTGATAATAAATAAAGGAAATAATTTCAGAATAAATGAAAGTCTTGAAGTTTTTCGGTCCCTGTTTAATCTCGGGGTTGCATTGGCCCTTTCTATTAAGATGTCACAAAACTGCATGAATTGGTGGCCCACGGGCTTCGTGGAAACTTTCGATTTGGCCCGCCGGGTCTGAAAGGTTGAAGACCCTTGCCTTAAGTGATCTTGGGCAGAGATTATAGTGTTACTCCTTGCTTTACAAGGAAAAAAATAAATCCACTGTTTCAAAAAAGAAAAAAAATGGTGAAGCCTATTCCCAAATTACGGAAATTAATGCGCTAAAATTAACGGTATTTGATTAATTAGGGAAAATACGCAATGTTTTTTTGAAAATTTAAACGTGAGAGAACCCCGTACGAATAGAAAAAAGGCCAGTTCGGGAGTTCCTGGGAAATGCGGGAGAATTAGTCGCCATAATAAGGCCCGAATATCAACATCCAAGCTATACGACGCATAACAAAAATTACTATTATTATTATTATTCGTTATTTTATTTATTTATTTATTTTCACAATGAATCCATTTAATAGCTTTAAATATTTAAAAAAGTTTCAAATTTCGAACCTTGGTCGTGAAATGAAAGGCATGGCCTATATTAAATCCGAATACCGAATCCGAAGCAGTGAACAATGGTCTCTGTTTCGTGCAGCTGAGAGAATAATTACGATCATAATTATCATCTGATAACAAACATTCGAGAATCACACAGAAGCGTTCCTTCAAAAAATGCGCTAATTAAGCAACCGTAATCAAACGACAAATCAACATCTATAGAATTATCCTGAATTATTTTTTTCTTATTATTTTGCTGGACTTGAGGTTACGGGTAAAATACAACGGCCACCATTGTAATTTTTCTTTTCAACTCTATCTTATGAAGCTTCTGTTTCATTCGTGAAGCTCGAAACTTCCTCGTTATACGATACCGTAATACAGAAGCAACGTATCTCGTGGAAAAAGAAAAATGGTGTATTTTACCCCTTGCTGAGATCTCGTATCCCCCAGAGTGTAATTTACCCAATTACTTTTGATAAGAAATGAAAAAAAAAAGTCAAATGAATTTAATAGGCCCGGGAAAATGGTGAAAAAAAAAAAATCTAGGCTCAGCCCTACTTATCTCATTATGACGTTGATATCATTTTTTTAAAAGCGCGATAAGCCGTGACGTGATAAGACCTTGTGCCTCTGGTATTGTTTTCATTCGATTTATTTTCATGAGATCGGTTCGAAGCTGCCCGAGTTCACACAGAATTTTTATAAAGCAGGAGGGGTCTTCGACGCATGACCCATAGGCCATAATTTGCCCTTGGAGCTTTTTGTCGTGGCCCCACCGATCATTTTCAGGAAATAGTTGAAAACAATGAAAAATTCTGGAAATAAGGAAAGAAATAATTTCGGAGTTTTGATGGAAGAAATAATTCTAGAACAGTGTTTCTCAACCGCCGATCCTTGATATCAGTCAAACCATAGACTAAAGATATAATTATTTAAGATTATATAATTATTATATTATTAAAGATATAATTATTATATTATTAAAGATATAATTATTATATTATTAAAGATATAATTATTATATTATTAAAGATATAATTATTAGAATATTATTCTAACTCTGTGAGTCAGACCGAACCGTAAGTCGTTCACCGTCTCATTTTTACCCATTTATTTCGCGTTAGTCTTACGTATGGCCGGGCCTTCCACTCACGAAAAGGAAATCAACCGAGCCGTGGGCTTCCGAAGGTTGAGAACCACTCTGTTCTAGAATAAATAAAAGAAATAATTCTAGCACGCACGCACACACACATAAATGGAAGAAATAGTTTTGGAATTGATGAGAAAGAAACAATTGTAGAATAAATGAAAGAGATAACTAGAATAAATGAAGGAAATAATTCTAGAATGAATAAAGGAAAAATAATTCTAGAATAAATGGAGGAAAAATAATTCAGAATAAATGAAGGAAAAATAATTCTAGAATAAATGGAAGAAATAATTTTGGAATTCATGAAAGAAGCAATTTTAGAATTCATGAAAGAAGCAATTTTAGAATAAATGAAAGAAATAATACTAGAGTAAATAGAAGAAATAACTAAAATAAATGAAAAAATAACTAAAATAAATGAAAAAATAACTAAAATAAATGAAAGAAATAATTGTAGAATAAATGAAAGAAATAATTGTAGAATAAATGAAAGAAATAATCGTAGACTAAATGAAAGAAATAATCGTAGACTAAATGAAAGAAATAATTGTAGAATAAATGAAAGAAATAATCGTAGACTAAATGAAAGAAATAATTGTAGAATAAATGAAAGAAATAATCGTAGAATAAATGAAAGAAATAATCGTAGAATAAATGAAAGAAATAATCGTAGAATAAATGAAAGAAATAATCGTAGAATAAATGAAAGAAATAATCGTAGAATAAATGAAAGAAATAATCGTAGAATAAATGAAAGAAATAATTATAGAATTTTTAAAATAAATAATTTCAGATTTAGAGCGAAAAAAAATAGCATAAATCATCGAGAAAAATAACTCAGAAATTATTTCACAATCAGTAAAAGAATAATTGCGTATAGTTATCGAAAGAAATATATTTCAAGATGTATTGAGAAGGAAAATAATTTCAGAATTAAAGAATAGGATCAAGGTGATTTCAGATTAAAATTAATCCCAGAATTAATTAATTGAATACGTAATTAATCAAAACTTTTTCCATCAAAAACGGGAGAGAGTGAGAGAGAGACAATTAATAAAAAAAATAATTTCAGAAAATAAATAAAAGCCATCAATAATTTGTTTCTCCCTGTTTAACTCGGGGGGGGGGGGGCGCATTCGCCTCTTTCTGTTACGATGTGACTAAATTACGTGAGTTGGTGGTCCGCGGACTTAATGGGAAGTTTCAATTTGGCCCACGTGTCTGAAAAGTTGAAGACCCCTCATATAAAGCATTCATGATGAAGACGGCCTCAGTGGTGTTCTCACCTGAGGCCATATGGACCCGCCCCCCCCCCTTACGGTCCTGGGATATTCTAAGGGGGAAGCCGCGGCTTAAAATCAAATAGAAGGGGGGAGCCGTGAGCGTTGGCTAAGGGGCCACAGAGGGCCGTGAAAATTTTTCAGCTAGAAGAACTGAAGAAATTCAGTATTCAAAGAAATAAAGTTTTCAAGAGAAATATTGTGAGAGAAATTGTAACTTCTTCAATATTCCAGCAGTAACCCCCACAAAATCAGAGCCATCTCTATTCATAGGCCGATATGAGCATGGGGGGGGGGGGGAGCTGCATGACGATATCTGGTACCATGCTTTTTTGCGTGTAAGCATGTTGATATGTATACTGTTACTTCCAGCATATTACGGGGCCCTAGGACATCATTTTGCTCAGGAGCCGTTGATGTTGAGAAGGTCCTCATTGTTTATAATCCTTTGTTTATAATAAGGTCCTTTGTTTATAATTTTTATTAATTGCATTTTTAATTGGGTTGCTGTATTTTTGAAATATATGACATCCACATTTTTATGGGCATCTTTTTCTCAGCCACCTCGTTGGGCATTTTGCCTGTTGTGGCGTTGTCTTTGTATTTGTATAGAACTGACGACGTCGGACTTGGCATCCATAAATTCATTGTCATAGAAAAGCAGTGGAAGATCTACTTTTATGTACAAATTTTGATATTTTTTTTGAGATTATGATGGCGTATTTTGTGCAATACAATTCATTAATATTCATCTACATACAGTAGTTACATTACTTCAGAAAAATGTGTGAGGTTTTCTTCATTATTTTTACCCTGAACTATGTTTTCTCGATACCAACACAACTATAGAAAGCTTTTTACCATAAAAACAAGACAAGGAAAAAAAGATGTTTTTTTGCGTACATTTGGAATTTTTCTACTTTTTTTAGAGAGAACAAAGATTGTTGCTGTTCATTGACACACAGCAATGGCTGTCATCGACTCATCGTTGCCAGTTTGTACTACTTTCGTGATTCTCGGGGTCTTCACCTGAATCGAAGACGCTGTTCCTCATTCTCAGTAGTTGAGTGCGAGGTTTATACAGAATAACTTCCTAACACATCAGCTGTATAACTTCGTTTTTCTTTTCTGCTCTCGTTTCTGTAAAAGTATATACAAATCCCTTTGCTATAAAAATCGACTTTAGCGTAAGAAGGCCGGTGAAAAAAATAAGAAAAAGACTGGGGGGATCGTTCTCAAAATCAAAATGGCACGCATGATAATATTGTATATTGACCTATCCGTGGTAGCATTGGTGTTCGACAAATCGGTAAAAATACATTAGTATTCCTGCCATTGAGGTTTTGGTAAAACAAATTAGTTTTCGATACTTTAGTGCAGTGTTTCTCAAAGTTGGCGTCGTGGCTCTTAGTGGCGCCGCTAACCTTTGTCAGAGGCGTTAAGGGTGAGCTGGAGGTATTGATTTGAGTGTTTATACTTTGAAGTGGTTCTTTGTGCTTGTACAATATCTGCTAAAATATTCTGGAGAGCAGCAGTGGAACCATGAATAGTGCAATTAAGCCGGGGGGTGACAAAAGTTTTAGAACCACTGCATTAATGTAAGACATTATATTCCACCTATTAAAATCGAAATTTGATCGAAGACATTCGTACTCGATCCAATTAAATTTCGGTGGAAGGCATACTTGACAGATTTCAGTAGAATTTCGGTATAAGATAGTCGTATTCGATTAATTGCAGTTTTGGTGAGAGACATTGCCATCCAAGCCATCGGAGGAGGCCTTGATGCTCGATCCATTGGTTGGTATGGAATTTCGGTAGAAGTCACTGATATTTAACCTATTAATGTGGTTGGCATGACCCCACCCACATCCTACAGTAGGGCTTCTAGGATGGGATCTGTGGGGATTCACTGAAAAGTGAATTTATAGTGAGGAGAAACAAAAACAATTAATAATTGTCTCAGGCCCCCGGCCTGGAGTCATGTCAGCCCCAACCTGTTGGATGTATTGTGGAAAGAGAAACAACACACTCTGGATTCGATTCGATCGATTGAGAGAAGACATTGGTATTCATGCCTTGGAGTTTTGGTGAAAAAAAATTGGTATTCTATCCATTGGTGGAAGGAATAGATGTCGCGCCAAATAGAACCAAATTTCACACCCACGTTCGGTCGAAAGCATTCATATTCGATCCAATTAAACTTTGGCGGAAGGCATTGATTGATATTCGACACATTGGAGTTGAAGATTTGGTATAAGACAGTCGTATTCAAATACTTGGAGTTTTGATGGACAGGATTGGTATACGATCCATTGAAGGAACACATTGATACTTAATCCATTGATTGGTATTAAATTTTGGTCGAAGTCAATGATAATCACCCCATTAGAGATGAATTTTGGTCGATGACATTCGCGTTCGATTCAATTGAATTTGGAGGAAAGGAATTGAGATTGATATCGGAGTAGCCTATTGGTAGAAGACGGTGTTATTTGAGACATTGGAGTGTTGGAGGATAACAATGGTATTCGATCTATTAGTAAAAGATGTTGGTATTCGATATGTTGGTAAAAGACGTTGGAATTTTGACACAGGCACCAAGTTATTCGAAATGTCGGGACGGAAGGACTGAAAAATATTGGGGGGGAGGGGCTTATATCCAACCATTCTAGTAGTATTATTGAGGCAAATAATGGGGGAAAGGGAGGACTCGGGGGCACACATGGGTCAGATTCCAGTTACGTCTATGAGCTTTGTTGAAAGACGTTGGTTTTCGATGCACTGGAATTTCGGTGGAAGACATTATTATTCAACTGTTTGGACTTCGGCGGATTTGTATTCATCAGGGCTGCAACTAGATGCTTGGTCAGCCGGAGCAGGTGCACATTTTGACGTCCTTCTTGTAATGTTGGAGGAGAGGTTAAAGGGTGAAACCCCCTCTGGTCTAGAGTCCGGGGCACCAGACTCACCCCCCAGTTGCGGCCCTGGTACTCATAACAGGATTTTCTGTACTTAGTCATTTTATAGTTCAAATTACAATAAGATTACAGATTTCCAGAAGTGATGGTGAACTTATTTGGAAGAAGAGAGACCTTCAGAAAATGTAACTGAAATAGTTCAATAAAAATTAAAACCTGGATCTCACAGAAACCATTGAATTGTGGACCCTCATAAATACTAACTTCAAAGATAAATTGATCATCAATTCTAGTTTAATATATATGAGACGAATTACACTATTTTAATTTTAGTTAAAATCAAGAAAATATGTGTATTTAGCCAGGAGCGGATCTAAAGACCGCTTTTGGGAGGGATGATTTTACAAATTGTTATGAATTTTGTCCTGTATTATTTTTTCTTTTTTTTTACGGGATATTCTCCATTTTTTGTTTTTTTTTCTTCATTCCGATTTTTCCCGTTTTTTAGTCGAAGATTTTTTTTAATTTTTTATTTAATTGAAAACGTTGATAGACGTAATTTTTAACGGATTGATTGAATGCGATATTATCATGTAGGATTATCGCATTTGGGGCAATATTGCATATTTCGCTTTTTCTCTTGGGGGTGAACACCCCCCACTATATCTGCTCCTGTATTAAGCAGTCATATACCAAACTTTAAGTAATATGTAATATACGCATGGATATTGCCACATCATTTCGGCACGAGAAGACATGTCACTACAGACAGACATGACCGCCCAGCGAGACCATCTTGGGATGGTTTGTCACTACAGTTGATCATCATCAAAAGAGACGGCCGCATCTATTGAAGTCAAACAGTATTTCATCTTGTGTGCAAATAGGCTATTCCTAAATTACTTCTGCTTCTTATAAACCTCTTATAAAGATTCATCCAACTGGGCTCTGACATCAGTCTTACTAGGCTGCCCGTGTGTGATTCGTTGTTTCATTTAACCCCCCCCCCCATTTATTTTCCATTATTCGTGTGTATAATTGGGCCTTTCACTCACAAAAAAGGAACCACCGGGCCGCGGGCTTGCAAACGTTGAGAACCATCGAATTAGAAGATTCGGATTGTATGAAGTTGAAAACAAGACCTCGAAAGTAAGATCTTGCTCATGGAGACGCCCCACCCAAAGCAAACAGAGAATGGTCATGACTCCTCCTTTTGCCTTTTCCACCAGGTCAAAAGTTAACAAAAGGTTTCGTTTCGGAGCATAAAACACTGTTTTACTGCGGGTATATATACTTTACTCTACATCTTTCTCCCCTCTTTTCAGAGAACCTCGAACCTGTTGAAATACAGTTTAACAGTTTCCTAAACGGAAAAATAATCCCGTAAAATAACATCAGCAATTCTAAATAACTCATACGGGATAGGTGTTGGATATCACCAGAGGCAGGTTTATGGTTTTGCTGCCTGTGGGTTACGTAAACTTTGCCGCCCGTCTACCATTCAAATCGAATTTTTTGGACCACTCATTCGTCAAATTCGAAATCTGATCTGTAGCCCGCTTAGTCTCCACCCCTGTTTTCAAGTCACTCATTTGGTCATTCACATGCTTGCACTCTCTAAAAAAAGGAATTTTAGGTAAATCACTGCTCCCTCTTTCTCTAGGTCACTCACATGCTTACAAACTCTATATGTCGCTCACTGATCTGATGTCTTGCTCTCTATGTTAGTCTCCATTCTTTTGATAGCTTAAATTCTTGAAAATCCACTAAGCCTTTTGGTCTTTAACTAACCTGTCGTCACTCACACGTTCATAAACGAGATCACTCTTTTGATTATTCACATGGTCCCTTGCTCTGTAGATTTCTATTTGATAATTTCTTGCAAACTCTGTAGATTACTCTTTAGGTCACTAAGGGCCGTATTCACCGACATGGTTTAAACTGTAGTCAAAATTTTTGGATAAGAGGTCAACATAGATTGGTTAAAAACCTGAATTTAACCAATATCCGTGTCGATCTCTCATCAAAAAATTGTGACTATAGTTTAAACCATGATGGTGAATACTGCCCTCACTGACTTGGTCCCCCTCTCCAAAAAATCTTCTATTGGTTATATTCAAGCTTATGTAACCAATAGAAGATTTATAGGTTATTTTTTTCCAGTTTTGTGAAAGATCTTGATAAAAATCAAATTTTTGTAGACCGATATGCGCCTATTGGTTGAATTTTTCAAGTTTTAAGAAAGAACTTTTCAAAACTTTTATATATTCTTAATAACTTATATAAAATCCCGGCCTTAAACCTGTTTGTGCTAGCAAATCCTGCACTTCCAAGCATGTAACGAAAAATCTAACTATAATAAATTTTCTCTCGTCTCTGTTTTCTCCAAAAAAAACCAACTTTGGTGTATCCATGCATTGGGGGAAAAAATACATTTCATTTGAAAGAGCAAGGAAAAACCATTGAAGGGGTAAAGTGAATAAACATGAAAGCAAAACAAAATGAGTAACAAATTGCGACCTGACAGTCGAGTGGTTAGAGAAGCTAGTCTCTGATTGTGGCGATCTGGGTTCGAATCCCGGTTTGGGCATGGATATCTACTAACAAATTCCCTGGACGGATCATGCTGATCCCTTGGGAATATGTGAGGATCACATTATTATCCTAAAATGAATGAAAATCAACTAGAAATAAAATAAGGTAGGTGTGTCCCTGATATAACCACACACACACACGTGCGAAGGTTTGAAAATTATTCTAGACGCCGTTTCAAAAAAAATTAAAACCGTTTTTTTATATCGTTCTCAGGTTAATAAGACTTCCATAAAATAAATGTTACATCATGGGCGGAGATACGGGGGCGTCAAAGTGGAGTTGACTGATCTAATGCATATATGTATATACGAATTGACATCATCATCGTCTTGCCCCCCCCCCCAGACTTCCAAGTCTATGTCCGCCTATGTGTTACATTCCCAAGAAAATAGTTTTACTAGTCCAAAAACCGAAAATCCTGAAGTGGCCATATCAGAAGCATGTGCACATGATATGACTACCCTTGTTCCATGTTCTACGAATCGTGACTTTTTTAAGTTTCAAATACAAATACAACGCCACAACAGGCAAATTGCCCAACGAGGTGGCTGACTTTAGAACATCATGGATCCCCGAGCCATTTTTTGGAGGCCCTACCTACTACTGCTACACCACACCCCAGATCCAGATTCTTTTTCAAATTGATCTCATGGCTGGTGTTATAACCCTCATTGTTTTTCTCTTTTTGGCGTTTGCAGAAGTGTATCAAAGCTGGAAGATTTGCCGGTGCTGCATGATTCAAATACCTGGAGGAGGGTCATCTCCATCCATACAAAGAGCACCAACGTCAAGAGGATCATCTGAATCAGACGACGATGACTCTGATGAGCTGCTCCAAGATGATGAAAAGCTGACTTGCTCGTGATATGGCCACCTTATTCGTAAAGCTTATTCGTAAAAATACGGAACTTTTTTTAAAAGACTATTTTAAGTAAAGTCGGGATCACACTACAAAAGTATGATAAATGTTCTTTTATAAAACTTGAACAAACGAATGTAACTGGCACGCTAATTGGTTGCATTTGTCAAGTTCGAGCGAATGTAACCACCGGACTTATTGATTGTTGTTTTTTTTCAAGTTTTATAAAAGGTCTTTTATCTAACTTTTATAGTGTTGTAATTCGAGCCTTAGATTCACGTTTCGGCGTACAGGGATTGCATAAAAAATAATTAATATTGCAATTATTTTCACGTATAATATTTATGACATTTCAAGTAAGTCAAATCTCGATAATTTGAATGTGCAGCGACCGACAAAATCGGAAATTTCAGAATGAAAAAAGGAATTTTTTTTTTTAAATAACAGTGTTACTTACGAATATAGTAGCCTACACCTAAAACATGTCAAACTTTTGGAGATGAAAAAATTCGAAAAGAAAAGTTATTTTCTAATATTAATCGTATTTAATTATTAAATGAAACTATTTAGAAATACACTAGACCAGCGGTTCTCAACCAGTGCTCCGCGAAGCCCTTAGGGCTCCGTGTGAACTCCCAAGGGGCTCTGCGGCAGCTCGAGAAAAACACAAAAAAAAACAGTAAATTCGGAAAAAATAATTATAAGTATTTTTGAATAATAATATTAAATCAGTAACTTTTTGATGGATGAATGAAAAATAGGCCTAACGGGCTCCTCCACAGAAATTATATACCAGAAAGGGCTCCGCGAGTCAAAAAAAGGTTGAGAACCGCTGCACTAGATGGACATACTGTATCATTGCAACGGACACAGCTTACATGATACTCGTATGAATGAAATGATTCATAAATAAAGTGCATCAAAAATTTACTAAAAAAATGCAGTGATTTTTGACTGGCTCTTTTTTTCTTTTCCTTTTTTCGTGAAAAAGTCATTCACTTTTTGCTAATTTAATAAATTCTATTTCTGAATGCTAAATTCTATTGCTGAATGCTAAATTCTATTGCTGAATGCTAAATTCTATTTCTGAATGCTAAATTCTATTTCTGAATGCTAAATTCTATTGCTGAATGCTAAATTCTATTGCTGAATGCTAAATTCTATTGCTGAATGCTAAATTCTATTGCTGAATGCCAAACTCTATTGCAAAACGTTTAATTCTGTCACTAAATGCTATTTTCCAAATTCCTCTCATTCCCTAAAATCTCGATTAAAAGGAGTAAATCGAGTAAAAGAAGAATTTTCACTCTAAAATACGAAAAATGTTCCGAGACTGAACATCTTCAACAATATATAATACAATATCAATAACAGATATTCGAGTTATCGGAGTTCGACATAACGAATTGGCTGTAGCTGCAAGTCACCCAAAACATTTTGTTACCAATATGCTTCTGAAGTCAACGGTTGCGGAGATATTCCACTGGACAAACGATTTGGGACTGCTAGTATAAGACATTTGAGGAAAGGGGGGAAGGAATGCAGTAAAACATAAAAAATTTAAAATTCGTAGAAGTTTTTCCCCAGGATCTTTTACCGGAAGCGCTTTCATGGTGTATACAAACAATCCGTGGACCTCACATGTTGTCAGCAGTGCACAATTTCGCATGCGCACCCCCCATAAAGACGCAACAGGCTTTCCAATCAAGCTCATAGATAAAACCACTGGGAGATACGAATTCCCGGGAGAAGTTGACCAGGAGAATCTCACTTTTACACGAATAACTTTGAGGTCTCTGCAGGGCTACTATTAAGAGTTCAGGGCACTTGCGCCCTAAAATTTCCAGAGCCTTATTTCTGCTTCTTCAAAATCATCCGCGACCCACGTGAACCGATATATTTTGGGCTCTGTTTCTGAAGCATCTTAGTTAGTTCTATTTTGCAAATTATTGAACAGTAAAGACACTCGATTAAGGACAGATTGTATCGAAACTGTAATGGGCCCCTGGGCAAAGAGATGTCCCGTGGTCCCAACCACAATGGAAGTACAGACAAACCGATTTAGAAACGTGTATGGTGTTAAAAAATTAAGCATTATTATTATTATTTCTTTTTGAGTTTTGATCTCAATAACACGAGGTCCACTACGCAGCTAAGGCCCCACAGGTCGTGGTGGTGGCGGCCCATGGGTTAGCCTGAGACTGCGTTTCTTGACCTTTCTGAACCCAAGGACCAGTCGAACGTTTAAGCCAGGGGTGCACAGCCAAATGCAGGACACCAATGTATCCCATCCAGCCCACGAAAGGTATTCAAGTAGAAAAGTATCAATACATCTGTACGAGACATCTCAAATTATCGCCAAAAATTCCCAAAAGACAAATGCCCATTATGGCCAAAAACAAAATTGTCAAAGGCAAGTTAAGTTTTCATTTATCGCTAAAATTGAAAAAAAAAAATTCACAATGGATTAAATTGTAATTCACCAAAAGAAAATCTATACGTTTTATTGATATGGGCCATTGATATATTTCACAGCCACCTCGTTGGGCATTTTACCTGTTGTGGTGTTGTATTTGTATATAACTATAATTAATACGGTCATAATTACCATAATATAATCTATAATTCATGAAAATTATCTTAATTCTTGATTTCAGTAACCAGTAAAAATTCAAGCAAGCGTCGTTGAGAATACGACGGGGGGGGGGGGGGAAACGTGGCATTATATGTAAAAGGATTTTATATTAAGGACTATCGAAATTTTACAGGAATGTCCCGTAAACTACGGGTCTTACGGTCACACCTGTTAATGGCCTGCAAGGCCGAGAAATTCCTCACTTCGGGCCCGAGGACCGCAAATGTTATGCACTCCTGGTCTGAACCAATTTGACGGACCACAAACTTACATTATGTGAGTCAAAAATCTCACATTTCTATAGCTTTCATTCAATTAGAATTAACTTTCCAAGTCTTTATGTGGATCACCTATCCCATCTTCACCTCTGGTCAGCGGGATCCGAAAAATTTCGCCTCCGATACTGCACCCCCCGACGTTTCGTCTCCGGTACATTTCGCCCCCGGAAATTTTGCCTACCCTGACAGTATAAGTGACTGAGTGATTGACCAAGTAAGTGATTGACTATCAGAACCAGCTCAAGATCATCATGGGCCCTCGTGCAAATTGATTTTTCTGAGGACCCTTATCTGACCGTAAATGCCTGCTTACCAAATTACATGCTTGATCTCGAAAATTTTAACCAGGTCGGATTATCGTGGGAGCTTTTCCCTTGAGTACCTTTCACTTGAGGTCCTCGGGCCGTGCCAGGGTGGGCCCATGTGTTAAGACGGTACTGCTGACTATGTGAGTGGCCAAGTGATTGGGTGATTGACCGTTTAAGTGACCAAGGGAGTGACCGATTAAGTGACCAAGGGAGTGACCGATTAAGTGACCAAGGGAGTGACCGATTAAGTGACCAAGGGAGTGACCGATTAAGTGACCAAGAGAGTGACCAAGGGAGTGACCAAGGGAGTGACTGTTTCAGTGACCAAGGGAGTGACCGTTTCAGTGACCGTATGAGTGACCACAATCTCTTGGTCTCTCATTCAGTCACATAATGTCCCTAACTCATATGGTCATCCACCCACTCACCTACTCCCATGGTCATCCACCCACTCACTTACTCGCATGGTCATCCACCCACTCACTTACTCACATGGTCATCCCCCCACTCACCTACTCACATGGTCACTCAAACACTCACTTGGTCAGCTTATAGTCATTCACCCTTTCACTTGGTCACTCGTTTTTTCACCCAATAACTTGGTCACTCACACAGCCTGTTACTTATTCAGTCACTGACACGGTCAGGGAAGCGAAATAATTTCCGTAAACTCAGGTCCACGGACCACAGGTTGAGGACACTGAGCAAGTGCAAAATACAGTATCATATTTCTCCACTTGCAGTTTGAGTTTGAATCGAGAAAAATGAGGGGAGAGAGTCTTATTCAGCACGATTCTTTTTAGAACCGCGCGTACGAAACGTCCGTCCTTGCGTCGACGCGACAGCGACCACACACGCGCACGAACCAAAACCCACATGTTCTTCACACCCTGCGGTTTGTTTGCTTACTCACCATTTAAGAAGGCTCTCTACTTCAAACTCAACACTTAAAATACATCCTCTGCCCCTCACTCTCGCTCTTCCTCTTTATCTAAGCAATGGGATACGCTGATCTTACCAAAATAAAACCATGAAAACACAAAAAGATTAGATGATAATGGAAGAAAGTTGGAGGGTCCCCGTTGCCCCCTGTCGATCGTCACCCAAAGACAACGGATACCGAAATAGCACGAACCTCAAAGAAGAATATATCAATACATTTGAATCTGAAAATAACATGACGGGCGATATGGTTGAGAAACAAGAATTAATTCAGAGATTAAAATCCCCTACATCAATGGGGTTCCTTAACCAGAGGGTGGTACTTAGCAGTAGCGCATTTACAGTGAGGGTGGGGGGGGGGCTTATTGGCCTATAGCAACACCCCCTAAAGAAGAGGGGGGGTGTTCTTTAGGGGGTGTTGGCTATAGTCATGGGAGGAAAATTTGAAGAATAAGTGGCCGAGAAAATTAGTGGAGTGGGGGGAAGGGCGGCAGAATTTGTATAACCCTAAATAAATCTGCCTCTGCTGAGCAGTGTCGTCTTAACACATGGGCCATACATAGACCGGGGGCCCCAAGACCGAGGGGGTTCATGAGAATGAGATCCGGTTAAAATTTTTACGAGCAAGCGTGCAAATTGGTACAGACAAGCATTTCTTGCTAGGTAGTAATTTGGTCAGTGAGTGGCCAAACGAGTGACCTATAAAAATTGCAAGCACGTGAGTGGGCAAAACAGAGACTTGGACATGGCCCCCATATCATGGAGCCCTGTCAGCCCTACTCTTGTGGGGGCCATGGACTTGGAACGTGAGCAAGCATGTGAATGAACACAAGAGTAACCTACAGAGTGAGGATCAGGTTAGTGAGTGGCCTAGAGTGCGTGCAAGCATGACCAAAAGAATGACGAATTAGAGCACGTGTAAATGATTAAAGGCAGTGCCGTCTTAACGCATGGGCCCACCCGGGGCCTCAAGAGAAGGGGGGGCCCCAGAAAAAAGAAAATTCGTTGAATTTTTCGAAAATTGGATAAGTAGGGCCTCAGAAAAATCAATTGGTCCAGGGGCATATGATGCTCTTAAGATGGCCCTGATAAAAGGAGTGACCTATAAAGCAAGGAACCTTGTCATTAAGAGACCAAAAGAGTGACCTAGAGTTGTGCAAGTATGTGAGCGACCAAAACAGTGTGCAAGCATGTTGAATGACTAAAAGAGTGACTTTTAGAAAGTGTGTGAGTAGGGGGGAAGGGGTGACCAAAAGGGTGACTTAAAGACACAGGTATACTTGCAGGAGTGAGGGAGAAGAAGCCAAGGTTGGAGAATTTGAGGAAAGAGTAATAAAGAAAATTAGACTAGAATGGGAGAAGAGCGGCAAAATTCGTGTAGTCCACATGCGGCAAAACCATAAATGAGCCTCTGGTCCTTAGACCAGAGTGATGTAGAACGTATGCAAGCTTGCGAATAGCTAAAGCTCAGTGACCTAGAGGACGTGCAAGCATGTAAATGACCGAAAGAGTGGCCCAGAGAGTTTGAAAGCATGCCATTAACCAAAAGAGGGATCTAGAGCAGTGTTTCTCAACCACCATCATTCATACCGGCCCGCGAGTGATCAGCCGTTTCATTTTTTTTTTCATTCATTTTCAGTTGGTCTTGTGTTTGACCGAGCGTTCCACTCACAAAAATGAATGAAACCGGACCGCGGGATTGCCAAGTTTGAGAACCACTGATCTAGAGTGCTTGCAAGCATGTGAATGATCAAAAGAGTAGCCCAGAGAGTTTGAAAGCATCCCAATGACCTAAAGAGTAGTCTAGAGCGTGTGCAAGCTTGTGAATGACCAAAACAGTTCGCAAGCATGTGCGTGTGACCAGAAGCAATATGAAAGCATGTGAATGACAAAAAAGAGTGACTTAAAGAGTGTGTCAGCATAGCAGTGACCAAAAGAGGGTCTTAGAACCACAGGTGCTCTTGCCGGAGTGGATGGAGGCGAATTCGAGGAAAAAGTATTCAAGTAAGTCAGACTAGAAATGGGAGTAGGGCGGCAAAATTCGTGTAGCCCGCAGGCGGCAAAACCATAAATGCGCCTCTAAATGCACGTCAGATTC
This sequence comes from Pholcus phalangioides, assembly GCF_987345545.1. Taxonomy (NCBI): domain Eukaryota; kingdom Metazoa; phylum Arthropoda; class Arachnida; order Araneae; family Pholcidae; genus Pholcus; species Pholcus phalangioides. The sequence continues at coordinate 8,719,873 of NW_028301612.1, read as the reverse complement.
AACCACATCATCAGAATCTCTCAAGCCCCAAATAATTTCCAAACCAAAAGAAAAAAATTGAATTGGATTTTCCACCAGTTTCTAATTCGAAAACAATCCAATTCTTTTTGAGGCAAAATTTTCGCCCATCACCGGCGAATGCGGCTTCAACGGTGCTTCGAAGAGGTGTCATCATGTCAAAAGTCATTCATTTCGTTGTCTTTTCAGCAAATTGGTCTTAAGAGCGTGAAATGTGTGTTTAGATGCTTTCATATATTGAGCTTCAAAAACAAAAATGTTTTCCACAAAAGACTTCCTTTTCCATTTTTTTTGCTAAGCTTTTAAAATACCGGATGTCAAGACTCGTGTCTTAAGACTTTTTTACTATTAAGATGAAAGACGCCGCTTCCTCAATATATACGTGCTTTCATACGGAATACATATATTTTTTTTCCTTACCGTTTCTCCCTCGTGAAAACATCGTATAAGAACATTCTGGAATCTTCCCCGAGGACCTATTTCCTTCTTAGTATTTTTCCTACTGAAATAGATATCCGTTGGGAAGAGTCGTTTCTTCGCCTTTGATATTCATAAATAGCGCACGTAAAGGAGTCAATAGTAGAGTTATGTTTGAAGGAAGATGAAAAATGGTCAGTGTGTGTGTGAAATACAGTAAAACCCCGATTATACAGAAGGTCACGAATAGCCAAAAATCACGGTTAGATCTCTAGGAATGAAAAGTTGTAGTGTAACCACACAGAGTTATGATAATATCTTTAGTCTATGAGTGTAACCATTGACGTACGCAAGGGGGGAGGGGGGGGGCTCTAACCCCCTCTTGAGCCAAGATTATTGTGTTATTTTGCGGGGAGGAGGAAAAGTAAACCCCCTCAGAAGGAAAATCTGAAACCCCCCTCCAGAAAATGACGCCTATGAGTGTAACAGTAATCAAAGATTTCAATTTGAGTAAAATATACATATGTATACAAATAGACCAAAGGGTTTTCTCCCAACCTAAAGTTTCTATCGGAACCCTTGATGGTTACAAGTCTGTACAGTGGAACCCTTGATGATAATGTGGCTATTTCACGCAACTTAAATAATTTATTGAATATTTATCCACAAAAAAATATGTTTATTCCTATTGCCGTCTCAACAGCATCATAGCCCCACGGCGAAATGAAAGAGTGCTTAGGCACCACCTCTTAATCAGGGGCGTTCGCAGGATCGACTTTTGCCTTGGGGGAGGACACAAAAATAGTCTTTTCGAGAAATTTTGAGTTATCGCAATTCAAAAAGTATTCAAATCAACAGAAATTCGTTTAAATAACACAAAAAAGTTACTTTAATTTTTGGTCGGCTTGGGAGAGGGCACGGTCCCCCTTTCCCCCCATGCGTAGGGGGTCTCTGCTCTTAATATACATATTTATTGTCATTAATCGTTATGCGAGATCTTATCGAGAAATCCCTATTCAACTGAGGTCCTCGCATGGTCCCTACAAGGGGGGGGGGGGCGGTTGACAGAGCCCAGGGCCCGAGATTATTCTCATAATTTTTGTTTTTCACACTACAGCCTGTTTGCACAGTGGATATCTCTGCAACCGTTGGCTTTAGAAACATGCTTTCAATTACAAAAAGTTTTCAAACGACTTGCAGTTACTTTAAAATATCGAAACTTCTTTGAGAGTTCGTATACATGAAAAAAATCATAAAATCAACTTTTTATACAGTCCCCGTGTGCTCAAAAACCAAATTAGAGAGATATACGGTGTGCAAACAATTTGGGACAGCCTGTGTAACTTCATCATAGATGGGACCCGTGAAGAGTCTTATCTGGGAGCCCACCAAAGACCTCGGCTGGCTTAGGGCCATACTGCAGGATGGGGAGAAGGGCACGAGTCTTCGTGCCGTGCCCGATTGAACTCGTTGGGAATTAAGGGGTAGCCATGTCATTCTATTTGAGGCACATTCACGAATCAAGAGCTTTTATTACAACCATCGTCTCGCCAGAGCTCTTGTGCAAGGACTCTGGCATGTTTAAATAATCATGAAAATGCTTGAATTAATCATGAAGCTAATCATTGAATTATAGGGTGTTATTTGAGTTGTGTGTGTGTGTGTAGGGCCCCTGGCTGGGATCTTTTGCGGGGCCCCCCCGACCAAACTTTCACGGGCTCCTTTATGGAGGATTTATAGCGTGAAAAACAAAAAAAATAATGAAAATCATCCCGGGCCCTAGGGCTAGAGCCTTGCCAGCCCACCCCTTGTGGGGGCCATGGAGGAGGCTCCACTACAGATCTGTCTTAGGAGGGCCTGGCTCCAGGATGGGGGGGGGGGCATGATGAGCACAGAGACAGGAACCTCTGAACAGCATCATGGGCCCCCCCGGGCTAAGTGAGTTTTCTGAGTTCCCTGAATGGAAAATTCTGAAAAAATTCAACTACTTCTCATCTTTCTGAGTCGCCTCTTTTCTTGATCATTTTTGTCGCACCACGGTCATTTTCTGCACACGAGAGCTAATCAGACCGGGACCTACAATTTATTGACGATTCCGAACGGCAGGCGTATTTTTTTTTTATACTCATCGAAAGGTTGGTGCGCTAACCCCTCGATGGGGGGACTCCCTGCAGTAGCAATTTTTTGCTGCGGTCAAGTCGCCGTTTTTTTTTGTACTCCTGTGTCAGGAAAGTTTTCTGACAAGGACGAACCGGGTACCGAACTCGCGACACCTCTAAACATCCTTTGGTACTTTAGGCGAGCATCTTATCGACCGGGCTACCGTGCCCCCCCCCCTCTTTTCTTGAGGACCCCCGGGGCGTGCCCTGGTGTGCCCATGCGTTAAGACGGCACTGCACAGAGACGCTGGCGGGGAAAGGAAAATTTTTTTTCTACATTGAATGCGCCCTCCAACTTTGTTTTCTTCCTGATGGGGCACAGTGTCTTTCATTTTTCGTGCACTGACCAGTTTCGCTGTGCGTTAGAATTTCGATATCTGTGTGCAGAATATCAAAATAACATACTACCTTATACAATACAGGGAAATTTCTTTTTGCGCAGCAAAAAATGTCAATGTTTCGTACACAGAAGCATTCGCATTCTTAGTATTCCCCCAGATTCTAAACGTGCCTATTTTGTAAACTTATTAACCATAAAAAAATGATACCATTCTCAATTACTTTTGTCCATAACACAAACGGATAAAAGTAAAGTATTATATTGGGAAGCAACATTAAAAACTAGAACCCGCTTCTGTTACCTATGAAGTAAAATGAAGGAAATGAGCTATTAGCTGATCGGTTTCGCCGTCCATTGCACGGTTCCGTTTGGCATATATACGCTCTAGCGAAGGAAAACCTCTATATCCTCTGTAGCTTAGTGGTCAGAGCACTCGTCCGGCAATCGAGGGACCCGGGTTCGACTCCCGGTAGAGGCAGAGATGAGTTTTTTCCTTCCTTAAAAAATTAACATTTCTAATAGTAAATATCTTCACAACATCCAGTCTTCTGTATATCTTGTATGAAGTAAAAACACAACTGCTATGATTTGAACTGGTGACTGGTTTCCAATTAATGTACCACATGAAAAAAGCAATATAATATTAATTATTGTTTTATAAGTAATAATATTAATTAAATTGTTGTGTTTGCTCAAAAATTTTAACAGTTGATATTTATAAAAAGTAAAATTATATATTCATTAAAATATTTATAAATTTTGGTTCTATTCGTTCGTCATTTTATAATTCTAATTTGAATGATCGTTGACAGTTATGTTTTTGATTTGATGGATGTTTCTCAATACACTACATAATGTAGGCCCTACTACTAAAATCGAAAATTTCTTTTTCTAAAAGGGATATTTCAGCTGATAAAATTTTATTTTTACCCGTTTGTTGGTTATGGACAAAAGTAACTAAGAAAGACATTAGGACTACAAAGAAAGGTTCCGTGGCGTTTGATCATGCGGGATCCCTAAAAGCCGGAACCCCAGGGTTCTACTAGTTGGGAACCCGTTCAATAGACGGGCCCGATTTTCACAGGGCCCTCCATGTTTTAAGGGGTCCTCAAATTCATAAATAATATATATTTTACTAAACTTTTTTTTTTTTTTTTAATATATATATATTTTTTTTGGAAAATCATAGAATTTTCCCTAAATCACACCATACTATTTCTTAAGTGCCCATAATCAGCAAACCCTATTAAATATCAATTTTTATATTATACCAATCATTAATAGACTTTACACATCATGTACAATAGACCTATTGTAATATCAACTCCACGTCACAAAAAAATATGTTTTCATGTGTCACAGTCTTGTGTTCTATTGCTCACACAATTTCACATCTTTCTGACTGTAAAATGATTTATGACATGATGACAAGAGAAAGTTTGCATGTTTGATCATCACGGAATCCCCAAATCTTGTCACGAAGGTTCTGTAATATGTTAGTAAATTGCAAAACTTTTTATGCATCTGATTTTGCACATTTTTTCAGATGAACTGCAACAATTTTCATCTTTGGTTCAGGTTGGTGGCACGGTGTCACAAATGTTAATTAATGTTAGGACAGATGCTTCCAAATGTAGAGACAGCATTGAATCATCATTGACATCACTCAAGGGGGGGGGGGGGGGGGCTCCATCAAGTTAAAATCGGGTCCTGACAGTAGATCCTTTCAAACAGGAACGTTTTTCCCCAGGACCGTAGCAGGGCAGTCTTTTCCTTCGGGGGTCCCTCTTGAAAGGTTTATTATTAGGGAAAACAAATGTAAACTTTTATGGGGGCCCAGTTCGGCTAGGGTTCGGCAGGGGCAGTGCCCCGGTTGCCTCAGCCTAGTTACAGCCCTGTGTGTGTGTGCGTGTGGTTTTTTCCCCTTATTTTTCTGAATTTTAACTAATATGTAAACTCTTACTATAATACTTATCGATATTTGAAGCTTTTTCTTGCTATCAATGCTTTTTTTGTCTCGCTTCCCCTCTTCCGTTAGGGCAGGCATCTTCAACCCGTTACTCGCGAGCACTACGGTGCTCCCCTGAAGTACTCAGAGTGCTCGATGCTTGAGTTCGATTTCTTGCTCGCGAGCACTTGATCAACGTTCCAATTAAAAATCTTGGAGGAATCGCATTCAAGGATTGAAATAATCATTTCAGGCATTCGTATGTTACACTTGCCGTAAGGGTGCTCTTCTTTTGATGATAGGGGCACAATCAGTGCTCGCGACTGGAAAAAGGTTGAAAACCCCTAACGGTTAGGGGGATTACTACCCTTTCTGTGTTCCATGGACCGTTTGTGTCAATAAGATCAGACCCTCTACGTGAATAAAACAAAGGCCACGGACCTCTTTACAGGATAGTATTCGGTTAATAAATTTATCGGATAACTAGTATTTTCCACTCAAGGGTCTCGCAATTCGAGAAGGGGCAGGGGAAGGGTGAAAATAGAAAAAACTATAAAGAAATTCTATATTAGAAAAACACGTTCAAAGTTTGTTTCTTGAATACTTTTACACTCTGTCATTCATTACTTCTTTTATTGTAAAAGAACCAATAAACCGATTGACACGAAATTTTTTGCACTTGATTTGCAATCAAAAGAAATGCTTTTTAATGTCATTATTGCAAAATTTACATTCTGGAGAGTCAGAGGTCATGACACCCCTTAGCAGTGGCGTATTTACAGGGAAGGTGGCATGTTCAAAGGAGCGGCAAATTTGAGGAACGAGTGGAAAAGAAAATTGGAATGGGAGTGTATGTATAAACCCCTAAAAAAATCCAGACAACAAGGGACTAGGACCCAGCGTATTTGCAGGTACGTGAGTGGGCAAAAGAGGGAGCGTGAGCAAGCATGTGAATGACCGAAAAAAAAGGACCTGCAGGATCAGTGAGCGTCCTAGAGCGTGTGCGAGCATGTGAATGAGCAAAAGAGTGACCTGGAGCAGGCCCGTCATTTGGGGGGGGGGGCAGAGGGGGCCGTTGCCCGCAAATATGAGAGTGAACTAGAATTGTCATAGGCGTACGCAGAATTTTCTCAAGTTGGGTGAGGGTGGGGGTTACGTTTTTTTCTGCAAAATGACTTTATAATCTTGGTTTGGGGGGGGGGGGGTTAGAACCCCAAACCCCTTCCTGTTTGCGTACGCCAATGAGAATTGTGCAAGTATGTGAGTGACAAAAACAGTGGGGAGACACGAGAAAGAGTGACTTAGAGAGTGCGCGAGAGTGGGAGTGACCAAAAGAGTGACTTAGCGCTGGCCGTAACTAGAGGGGGGGAGGGCCGTAACTGCCCCGGGTAGCAAAATTTGGCGGGACGGCAATTTTACGTGAGAACAAAGAACGCCATTACAAAATTACCGAATTTTAAAGTTGTGGGAGCGGCAAAATAATATTTGCCCGGGCGGCAAAAATCATAGTTACGGCTCTGATTCAGAGGCACGGGTGTACTTGGAGGAGTTGGGGAGTGGGGGGGGAAGCGGGTTATGCACAGGGTGGTGAATTCGAGGAAAGTGTAGTGAAGAAAATTAGGCTAGAATTTAAGACGGTCCTACGGGTAACAGATAATCGAAACCACAAGAGAAATTACCCCCGTTAGAAAAAAAACGTGGTGGGGGTAATTGTTCTCTTTGTCTCTCTATCTCCGACGTCCCTGCTTCTACTTTCTTAAATCATTTACTTATGCAGGTACGAACGGCTGGCTGATGATAGTATGATATTACATTTCGCAGGAAGTAGAACCTATAAAACCAGACCCAAAGTCTACCTTCGGGTCCTTCAAGGTTCACAAACGGTGACACAGGTTAACATGTTAATCCGTTCCCTATTACGTGTATAGTAAAAGTGGACATTAAAGATCGAAAGCGTCAAACGCCAACGCGTAATTTTTCTCGTCTTCTATATGATACCGCGAGGGTGTCGACGCGTGGCCAGACACCCATTCATTTCTAAAAATGGTAATCTCCCTTTGTGGTAGCACCCTTCGCCGCCTTTTGAAGAAACGAGGTAAAATAGAGCAAAAAAAAGGTGGGGGGGGGGGACACCTCCCAGAAGCACATTCAATGCCGCTTCCGTTTTTCCCGATTCGACAAGAAAGCCTCTTTCATAAGGGCATTATAAATGCACAAAATGTAGTGAGAGTGTGTAACCCTGTCTAGCCGATTTGGCGTTTAGCATGAGCCCTCGCCCCGAACACCTCATGTGCCCTCTTTTTTTTTTCCATCACAATGTGGAGCTGCTGTCTCTTCCACTTTCGCTGATGTGTGCAGAAAATTTTACATGGGGGAATGAATAGATGTTCTGCGTCTTCTATAGACAAGTCGTTGATGGTAAATCCCACATCCGCCCTTTAAAAAAAAAAAAGGAACGGATTGATAGGAAAACGACGCGTGTTGTTCTAGTGAGACAAGGCGTAAACACTACATCAGTGATGGTGATGATGGTTGAAGTTGTTCAGACAGTGGCGTATTGAGTATGACTTTGACAGGCACGTGTCTATTTACTCAACTGGTCCAATGAAGATTTGGAGAGAGAGAAAATTCTAAGGATATGCATGATCAGCATTTTTCTCAGTAAAGCACGTGTAATAATGAAATAATTTTTATAGTGAAACTCCCACACACACACCGATGGCCATCTGCAACGTGATGTTGTCTATAACAGGGGTTTCCAACGCAGAGTTGCTTGCTGAACCCTTGATGGTTATAAGCCTGTTCAGCGAAACCCTTGATGGTAATGAGGCTGTTCTACGGAACAAATTTTTGAATATTTATCCAAAAAAATGTTTGTTCCTGCTGCCGTCTCAACAGCATCATAGCCCCAGGGCAAAATGGAAGAGGGATTAGGCACTACCGCCACTTAATCAAAGGTATCCGCAGGATCGATCTTTGAAGGGGTGCACAAAAGGTTTAGAGGGGTACAAAAAATTGTCTTCCAGAGAAATGTTGAGTTCATTCAGTTCATATTGAGTTCACCCTTCAAAAAGCATTGAAATCAACAGAAATTTGTTAAAATAGTACATGAAAGGTATTTTATTTCGATATTTTTTAATTTTTTAAACCTAAATATTACTTTTTTAATTTTTTGGTCACTTTGGGAAGGGGGCGCGGTTCCCCCATTCCCCCTCCCATGAGTAGGGGTCTCTGCTCATAATATATATATATATATTTATTTATTTTCATAAATCATTGTGTCAGATCTTACTCGTCCCTACTGCAGGATGAGGAGAGGGCATGGATCTCCGTGCCCGATTGAATCCATGGTTGATACTCACGAGACGAGGTTCGAGCCCTGTCATCCAATTGGGAGTCATATTCACGAATCAAAAGATTTGATTATAACCATCACCAGAATTCCCGTACAACTCTGTCATGTGCTTTAAATAATCATGAAAATGCCTGAAATGATCATGATGCCAATCATTGAATCACGGGTATTCATCTGAGTTGTGGTCGGGTTTTTTACACTATAAATTCACTATAGAGGACGTCCCCACTATAAATCTCAGTCTAGGGGGGGGGGTCTGGTACCAGGATGGAGGGGGGGGACGCGATGAGCACAGAAATGCTAGCGGAGAAAGGAAAATTTTTATTCCTACATGAAATGTGTCCTCTAACTTGGTTTTCTTCTGGAGCGGGTGGGGGGGAGGCATATTGCCTTTTATTTATTTCACTTGCACTGACCTACTGTTCCTTTGCGCATAGAATCTCAAAATAATACGCTACCTTGTACAACATAGGGATTTTTTTTCTGCAAAAAACTATGAACACAGAGAAGTATTTTTCAGCCAACTATAAACGTCCATATTTTGCGAACTTATTTTATTAACCATGAAAAAACTGGCGCCTTTCTTAGTTAAGAATTCGTTGCGCCTTTTCCTTTTGTCCATTACCAGCAAATGGGTAAAAATAAAGTTTTATCAACCACAAAATATGCCTTTCAGAAAACAACTATACAGTACAGGATAATATTGAGAAATATTATGAAACTCAAACCCCTTCTGTCACGTATCAAATAAAAAACACAACTGTTATTCGACTGGAAGACTATATGGTGTGCTTATCGGTGATTGGTCACTTACCTTCGCAGCATCGAGGAACCGAGGGCTAGTCAGTACAATAACATTCGTATTACACAATCGAAAAGCATAGTGCAGGATGACGATATTGTTCTTGGGTTCGTAAACTCTTTAATTATAATTGCGACATATGGTATTATACTAATGTTATTTTATTTTATACAAACGTCAACTATCAAAGTTTCGCAGGAAACTTGATAATTTAATTTATATTAATTGTTAAAAATAATTTATCAATATCATATCTCATATTGATTTTTTTTATGCGGTATATTATTATCTATCAATTTTTGTTTTGAAGGGTTATTAACAGTTGCATAATTTATTTGATAGATAGCAGGAGGGTTCCAGTTAAATGATATTTCTAAATCTACTTTATAATATAAAATCACAAACTCGAAAAGGGCCTGTTTCTAAGCAACCGAAATTAGTGACGATTTTATGTTACGGAAATGGGTGACGGAAATCTGTTACGTTTTTGTGTTACGGAAGTCGTTTACGATTTTGGGTCAAATATTCATTTAACTGCAGCACATATCGGGAACCATTTGACCCATCGGGACCACGTTAGGTGCATGTGCCGAGAGACTCCTACATCCTACAGCAGAGCCCTTAGGCTGGAATTTAGATGGCGAGCCCCCAAACCAGCTTTTAAGGGACCCCTCTGTGGTTAATTTATAGTGTGAAAAATCAAAAAGTGATAAGAATCGTTGTGGGCCCTGTCAGCCCTGCCCTTGTGGGGGGGAGGTCATGCTGAGAGGTATGTATAATATACATACAACAGCAGTGCTCCCAACACACAAGGTCGGGGTTCCCGGGGGGGATTGCACGTATAAGGTAAAAGTTTTCATTGCCAGGGGCCCTTGATGGATCTCATTGTTTTCTTACTGCTTTAACGTTGAAAAATTTGCGATAGCGGAAGCACAAGATTTATCCAGTCTGGGGGCCCCATATAATTTGTGAATTCGGTCGGTAGTTGCGTGGGTGGGCCTGGATTTTATTCCTTGGTGAAACGAATACAAATGAAAATTTTTCATGGCACTCGCACCGGGGGATGACCGACAAGCTTCCAAGTCGGGGGCCCCATGTCTACAGGTTTCATTTTGGGGGCCCTGGATGAATCTCATTCTTTTCTGTTGTAGAATTTGCAACAGCGGAAGCCCGAGATAAAGCCAGGCTGGGGCCCCACTAAAAATCTGCGTATTGTGTCCCCGCTACTGGATGTGGGGGCCCTAGATTTTATTCGTTGTAAAATTGATAAAAATGAAAAATTTTCGTGGCCCCTCACACGGGGGTGTCCGACAAGCTTCCAGGTCAGGGCTCCATGGAAATGTTGACAGGTTCTAATTCGGTGCCCCTGGATGTATCTCATTGATTTTTGTTGTTTAACATTGTAAAATTTGCAACACATCGGTAGCCCAAGATATATCCAGTGTGGGGCCCCACTAAAATTCAGCGAATTGAATCTGGGGACCCCCATGGGGAAGTTTTCTGGGGATACTTGATGAATCTCATTTGTTTTTTGTTGCTTTATTATTATTTTTATTAAAATTCGCTTCTTCAGTAAGCTGGTGCTTTCACACGTCCCTTTCCATAGCACGCTGATGAAGTGGGACGAAATAAACAAGATATGTTGTGAAGAGAAGTGGGGGGGGGGGGGTTGGGGTTGGCCGCCAAAAAGCGGCAGGGTGACAGAGCTCCCCTAGTATGTGTATAAAATATTTCCTGTACGGTATAGTTATTTTCTAAAAGGGATATTTTTGTGGCTGATAAAATTTTGTTTTTACCTATTTGTTGGTTAAGGACATTCTGTGAGCAGAGATACAGGTCTGCGCAGATGAAATTAAGGGTTCCACGGAACACCAGATGGAAATCCGTGGTCTATAGCTACTGTATATGGAAACATTTTTTGATCCATTGATTGTATATTAAACTAAATTCCATCTACATAATACATTCTCAACGACCCCATAGTCCGCGGGTCAAATATGGCTCTCGGAGTCATCTGATGTGGCCCGCAACATCAAATCTAATTCTGTAAAAAACAACATTTATAGATCATTTATCGCTATTCGGCAGTTTGGTTAAGATCAAAGAGTAAAACTCTGATGTGACCCGTGGCACAGTCCCAGAGCACTCAAGTGACACGCGGCGCATTTCTAGATCCATACCGTAAATATGTCTGTGTGTCACTATATTTCGGTCGTTCACATGCTTTCACACCCTATTGGTCACTGTTTTCGTCCTTCGCTCATCAGGTCATTCACATGCTTCTACATTTTCTAGGTGTTAGTCATCCAAGTGAACTGGACTTTTCTTTTTAAACGCTATACTATTCTTGTTTAAATTCAAAACAAAATTCTTTGCGAAAGAAAACTTTGTGAGTATCAGCAACAAGAAAGTTTTCTTCTTTGAAAGCTCTTCGGGATTTGTAAGGGTTCCATGGCGTTTGATTATGCGGAATCCCATGGTTTTGCGGAACACAAATTGGGAACCCGTGCCCTAGTCGTATCCGGGATAGTGACACCATTCAGCTCGTCGTCTGACTGATTGTAAATTTTTCTCACGAACTTCGAATAATCCAAAAAATTCGAACTGACCACAAGTTCCACTGTAGACAATCAGTGTGCTTCAATACCGCATTATGTCCCTCAATATTTACGGCCCGCTGTGATTGCATCCTTCGTATCTGGCCCTCTCTATGATATTTTTCCGGTGAAAAAAAGATTATGAGATCATGAAACACCCACGGAATGTCTTCTTACGTGCAGATAATCCTTCGAGGCTATGTATAATCCTCTCAAACTCTTGTCACTCATTTCAAAGTACGTACTTTACGTAAATAGGTAAACTAGAGCGAAACTAGAAATGAAGGATTGACTGATATTTTTGGTCTAGAGAGCGATTTCTTGTTCTTCAAAAATCCTTCAAGCTTGAGGCAGTCATTCTCGGCATGGGGTCGCTTTTCACCTAACTCCCGATAAATCCCGGATTTGTCAGCAGAATTCTTTCGTTTACACGCTCTAATCCCTGAGGAAGCTCTTGACTTTTTGAGCCCAGAAGCTGAAATGCTTGTTGTTATTGCTGTTACAATGACTGACACGAGGATGTCGGGGCTTAAAAATAGGCTGCCAATCACTGTGAAGTCTAAAGAGAGCTTTTCATTTCGCGTGATGAGCTTCCTTAAAACGAAATAACGTAGCTGTGGTCAGCATCTTTTCCCTTAATGCTTTTCTTGATAAGGGGCCGTTCAAGTATTACGTCAATTCTAGAACAATTAAGCAGACCGTGGTACATTTTCAGATCACTTAAATGACCCGGGACACGGTACCAAAACACTTAAGCGATCCTTGACACATTTAGAGATCCCTTGAGGGGCATGTGACGTAGTTTTAGAGCATTTAAGTGGCCCCCAGTGCGGTTCTACATCACTCAAGTTACCCGCGGCACATTCTCAGATTATTTAAGTGATCCGCGGGATATAATTACGGACCACTTGAGTGATGCGTAGCACAGTTCCAGACCACTTAAGCAGCCCGGACACATTTCCAGATCACTTGGATCCGCAAAACATTTAGAGATCACTAAAGTGGCTCTGTAAGGCACTTACCAATAGGGGGGGGGGATGTTACTTCAAGTGCCCAAAAACTATCGAAAGGTTTCCTAGTTTTTGACGCAAGTAGTATATGTGAGTAGGACGCCATTAAAAATATTTAATATTTTCATGAAGAGTGGTTTATCACGTAAGTGCTAGCCAAACCCCCCCCCCCTGTCAAAAGTCAACAAATCAGAAACCGCCTCCCCCATCGATGATGACGTAATACTTGAACGGCCCCTTTACAGATAGCGTAAGTGACCCGTGGTACAATTGCATAGCATTTGGGCGGCCCGTGGAACATTTTCAGATCATTAGAGTAGGCCCGTGGCACACACATTCACAGATCACTTATGACCCGCAACACATTTAGAGATCCCTTATGTGGCGCAATTTTGGGGCACTTAAGCGACTCGCAGTGCAGTGTTACATCATTCAAGTTACCTGCGGGACATTCCCAGGTTATTTAAGCGATCCGCGGCATACTTGCAGATCATTTGAGTGCCGTGCGGCACAGTTCCAGAGCACTTAAGCGGCCCGCTACACATTTCTAGATCACTTGAGTGTCCCGGTCACATTTCCGGATCATTTAAAGGATTAACAGGACATTGAGAGATCACTAAAGAGATTTCTATAGAGCAGTGGTTCTCAACCTTTGGAAGCCCGAGGCCCGGTAAATCTCTTTTGCATAAGTGAAAGGCCCGGTCATCGAACAACTAACGAGAAATTAATGAAAAAATTAAACCGAATCACTTACAGCCCGGTGTGATCAGTGTTAGGGCCCGTCTCGGTTGAGGAAACACTGCTATAGAGAACTTATCAATATGAAGCATCCGAGTTCAGGTGCCCACAAACTAGGGAAATCTTTCTCGTCATTTTTGATACACCTAGTAAGATGCTATTCAGAATATCGCATATTCTTTATAAAGGGTGGTTGATGACGTAAGCATCATCCAACCCCCCCCCCTTGTCATCAAACCCGAAACCCCTTCCGACCCCATTGATGCTGACATAATACTTGAGTGACCCTAAACAAATTTCAAGCTCTTATTCCGATGACCACATGACCCGTATTTTACAGGTCATTCCCGGTGAACATCCCGACTTTCTTTTGCGAATTTTTAATTCTCCACTGGAATCAATGATCAGAGCCACCCTTGGGCTGGTTGCGACAGATGACGCCACTAACAATGAATTTTATTGAAGGCTTTCACCCTAAATTATTTCTTGCATTAAATCTGAATTTTCATCAATTCCGGATTTTTTTTTGCACCGTTAATTGAATTTTCATCAATTGTGGAATTATTAATTCATGATTTCCATCAATTTCTGAAATTTCTTCCGAATTTTCATAAATTCTGGAATTATTTCTTTCGTTATTTCAGAATTTTTATTTGTTCTGGAAAATTATTCCTATCAATTATTTTTTATATACAATTCATCATGGGCGGAGATACGGAGGGGGGGGGGCACTGCTCCTTCAGTGGCAAAGGTAAAGTCGACTCATCTGATTTGAGTACACGTATGAATTGGCATCATCATGCCGCCCCCAGACTTTTTCAAGTCTATCTCCGCCTATACAATATTCATCACTTCGAAAATTAAAATTCTATCCGAATTTTCAAATTTTGTGTTAATTTACATTTGTGTACTGAGAAATTGAATTTTCTGGATGTTATGCCGAAACTGATATTTGGAAAGGAAAGTTATTTGTCCCCTTGCATATATCGGGCAAGTGCGCTAACCAATACACCAGAGACACTTTTCAATTCCTTATAACACGCATTAGTAGCGTGAAGCGCTGAGTGGACACATTTATGGGAGGCTGCAGTCTCCCCTCAGCGCTTGACGCTACTAATGCGTTATAAAGAATTGAAAAGTGTGTGTCTCTGGTTGCGTGTATTGGTTAGCGCACTTGCCCGGTATATGCAAGGGGACAAATCACTTTTCTCTCCAAATATTAGTTTCGGCATAACATCCAGAAAATTCAATTTCTCAGCGATTCCCTCCATTGCAAGGGCGTAGCCAGGGGGGGGGGGGCTTGGGGGTCTGGTCCCCCCCCCCGAAATGTGAGAAAATGACCGAAAAAAGGGAAAAAGATGGCCAAATCTATTGTTCTGTCACTTTGGTACCCCCCCGAAATGAAAGTGGTCCCCCCCCCCCGAACGAAATTTCTGGCTACGCCCCTGCTCCATTGCATATTATATAAAAATGGGACTGGCGGACCGTAAACCTTTTTGGTGCCCGAAATTGTTGAGACGCACCGGGCACCGCGTCCGTCACTGAATGAACGAACGCCAGAACTTTGCCACTGGACTTATCCCGTACCCGAGATCTCTTCCAGCCCAGCTCCGTGGCAGTTCAGAACACTTTGTTGCATCACATTTATTGAAGATTGATTTCATATCCATTATAAATATTAAAACTATTAATCTCGCGTACACATCAATTCGCTACGATCTGCGTTAGCCTTCACTTTCACCATTTGCAATTTTTTTTAGCGATTTGGAACATTAGAATAATCTCCAAGCGCCCCCCCCCTTTTTTCTATTTTTGCATATTTTTTTCACCAAAATGTGCGCGTGTAATGAATAAAACAATTTTTGCGGCATCAATAAATGTTATACTGTATAGATGCAACGTTCTTTATAAAAGCTTCACATTTTAAAACAAGAGAAAATTTGATTAGTCTATTGGAACTTTTCGATCTTATAAAGTTGAATTTTAATTCATAATTGGAAATCCTAGATAAACCAATTACGGTTTATATAGGATTAATGGAGGTAGCTTATACCCCAGAGGTGTTTAACGCATTGCACTTGTTTGCGTATTTTGTCTAGTCCGAGCTAAAAAAAAAAATTTTAATAATTTTTATACTAAATGAGTGTCTTCAATAATTCAAAGCCAATGACCCCATTTATCAAGACATGTACATTACACTAAGGCCTGTGATACACATGCTAAGTAGCAAGGAATTGACATGTATTCGAACTATAGCAAAACCTCTTTTGGGGACATCGGCGGGACAAAAAAAAAATTGTCTAAACAAGAGGTGGCCGTTAACCGGAGTTTTGAAACGGGCGTAGCCAGAAATTTTGTTCGGGGAGACAAGTGATATAGATTTGGCCATCTTTTCCCTTTTTTTTTTTGGCGATTTTCTCATATTTCGAGGGGGGATGGGTGGGCAGACCCCCCCCCCCTCGCTACGCCCATTGGTTTGAAATGAACTTTTATTACACAAGGGAAATTATTTAGGGTGTAACAGAGGGGTGACCACATCCCCCTTAGAGGTTTACTGTCCTTACTAGCAAGAGCATCATGAGCTCATAAGTCTTTCTTGTGAATCTGAATACCATCTTATCCAAAAGAGGAATTTTTCGCGTTGTTCTGCAACGAGGCTTCGGCTGACAAAGTTGTTCTATATAAACTGAAGACCCAAAAAACTGGTACAGGCATGCGTATGCAAATAAAGAGATATGGAACCGATCAGAGTACGGCGCTGCGGTCGGCAAAGCCTATATAACACAACAAGTGTCTGCCATAGTTGTTAGATCGGTTACTGCTGCTACAATGGCAGGTTATCGAGATTTAAGTGAGTCTGAACGTGGTGTTATAGTCGGCGCACGAGAGATGGGACATAACATCTCCGAGGTAGCGATGAAATTTGGATTTTCACGTACGACCATTTCACGAGTGCACCGTGAATCCGGTAAAAAATTAAATCTGCGACATCGCTGCGGCCGGAAAAAGATCATGCAAGAACGGGACTGACGAGAATCATTAAATGTGAGAGACGGGCAACCCTTCCGCAAAGTGCTGCAGATTTCAATGCTGGGCCATCAACAAGTGTCAGCTTGCGAACCATTCAACGAAACATCATCGATATGGGCTTTCGGAGCCGAAGGCCCACTCGTGTACCCTTGATGACTGCACATGGTTTTTTGTTAAAACCATGTGCTCTCCTAATTGTTTTGAGCAGTGTACTTTTTTTTTTCTTTTTTTTAATAATGTGTTTTTATATTCAATGTTCATGTATTTTATATTTTATATGCATAATAAAGCACCCGACATCGCCCAGCTCCCTCACCCGGGCAATGGCTAAAATTGACAATGGTTGATAGAGCCTGGGCGGTGCACGGAATGAAATGATGACTGCACGACACAAAGCTTTACGCCTCGCCTGGGCCCCGACAACACCGACATTGGACTGGAAACACGTTGCCTGGTCTGACGAGTCTCGCTTCCAATTGCTTCGAGCTGATGGACGTGTACGAGTATGGAGACAACCTCATGAATCCATGGACCCTACGTCAACAGGGGACTGTTCAAGCTGGTGGAGGCTCTGTGATGGTATGGGACCCCTGATACGACGCTGACAGGTACGTAAGCATCCTGTCTGATCACCTGCACCCATTGTGACGGACTTGGACAATTTCAGCAGGACAATGTAGCAATTCTGGACGTGTGGGGTGTCGCAAAGTGGCTCCAGGAACACTCTTCTGACACTTCCGCTGGCCACCAAAATCCCCAGACATGAACATATCTGGGATGCCTTGCAACGTGCTGTTCAGAAGAGATCTCCACCCCCTCTTACTCCAACGGATTTGTGGACAGCCCTCCAGCACTACTTCAGACATTAGTCGAGTCCATGCCACGTCGTGTTGCGGCACTTCTGCGGGGGCCCTACACGATATTAGGCAGGTGTACCAGTTTTTTTGGCTCTTCAGTGTATAAATATGGAAAAAATTACCACAACAGTTTCCTACACTTTTCTGAAAGTTCTAGATTATTCAGCAGTAGCGCCGATTGTTCTACGACGTACGTAGCAGATATTTCGGCATATTCTGTTTCGAGGCATCTTATGAATCTAAATATTACAGGACTCCTCGAGAAAAGGTTCAATTCGGGCCGGTGTCACCCCCCCCCCAATTATTCCCAACCAGTTATACGCCATTCAGGACTACAATAACGAGGGTGAGAATTAATTTTCCCAGTCTGTCTGAGAAGACTAACATTTTTTTTTTTTTTCTTTTGCTAAGACTAACTCTGCAGACAGGATACATTTAATATATCAAAAAAGGTCCCATATGTCATTCTCCATAAAAATATACAGTTTTTAAGTCTGTGCTTTTTGGAGTGTTCCAACATTTTTTTGAATTACTAGAAAAATACTGGGCAAATTGTTCTGAAATTTTGGTCTCAGGTGAACTTATGCTTGTACTCAAAATTTTTAGTGAAAATTTAGTCACAAGTGCCTTTAGGGCATATGTAAGTATAACATTACACGTGACATCCTGTGTAGGAATTTGAATAATGAATTGTTACATTCTAATGAAATATGAACATTTTTTAGTAAATGATATCTCACTGAATAACAAATTGTCCCATTCTAAATTCCTGCACAGAGTGTTGCAAATGTAGTGCCAATTTTTCTGATAAATTTCATAAAAATTGCATGTTATAAGAAAAAAAAATGCAATGAAAATTGGAATTTTTATAGAAAAACATTTCTGTAAAAATATGTGCTGTTCTCTCAAAAATACACACAAGTATTGCACAAAGTTAGTACAATATTTTGTGAAAGTTACTAATCATTTGCAGTTTTTTTTTTTTATCATACAGAATTGATCGAAATCCTTTCTTATTTTTTTTAGTTACCGCAAAGGCCACTCTAAATTGCGAGTACAAGCACAGGGTTCAAGTGCGACCAAAATTTCAGAATGATTTGCCCAGTATTTTTTTATAAATTTGTGAAAATGTCTTAACTCCAAAAAATACAGACTTTTAAAAACCGTATAACAATATTTCACACCCTTTTCAAATCGCACACATTTGTTGGATTACATGACATCAAAAATTGATATCACAGTAAAAAGTCCTTTTTCAACTTAGAATGAAATATAATTCAATCTTTTTTCATGGCAAAATTTTTGCAGTATCTCTCCACAATTTCTGCAATATGTGTAATCTGAACAAACTCAAAACCTGGCACCTTTTTTTTTCAATTGCTCAATCTATCACTCATATAGACAGAAATATCTGTCTAACCTCATAAGTCATTTTGACTTGAATGGTCTCTTATAAAATTCTCACAAACAATATCACTCAATTCTCAAGCAGCAATCACAGCTGCTCAAAGACTAAAGAGTATTATTCTCGCGGAAAGAGAGTATGCGAATGAATCCTAGACACACACACACACACACACACACACACACACACACACACACACACACACACACACACACACACACACACACACACACACACACACACACACACACACACACACACACACACACACACACACACACACACACACACACACACACACACACACACACACACACACACACACACACACACACACACACACACACACACACACACACACACACACACACACACACACACATATATATATATATTGATGCACTCTTTGATATGTGTGTGAATTAAAAAAAAAGAAAATACACAAAGTATTTTCTAATGTTCTTATTCAATGTGTTTTTTAAAAAAAAAATTTATGTATATTTTTTTTACTTTATTCAATGTATTGTTTTTAATGTAAAATGTGCCATGAATGTATTTAACTCAGTGCAATCCTTTCCCCCAATCTGAAATTGATGTATTGTCTCTCACTCTTCAGTGTATAATATATATTTAAATGCCACAAAATTGTAATAGGGTCACGGCCTAACAAAAAAAAATACTTCACACCCTTTCTGGTGCTAATAACTAATGGAACAACTTCAAAATGCACACACGCTGTAAAAAAAAATAATAATTCTGTATAGTGTACATAGAAAATATTAGTTTATTCTAAATTCAGTGTCTAAATTTTCTGGAAAGCTGCAATATCCACAGATTGTACATGATCTTCAAACTGCTGGATTTCCTCCTGAAGCCAGTCAATGCTCACCTGCAAACAAATCAAATATGTCATCTAACAGCCTTTGCATTAATAATACAATAACGCATACTACTACTAACTAGACCATACAGGCACCTCAAATATTCCTCAGGAATTTCTAATGAAGCGCTGTATGTCAGAAAGTATTGCATACCGAGAGAGACCCAGGCTCTATCACACAAGGCGATTTAAGCACATTGTCCCTTGGGAACTTGGATACCTTCGGAGATTTATTAAATGTTAAAATTACACCATACCTAAAAGCTTTGCTTATATGTGCCAGATCGAGGTTGAGTGAGGGATGGTTTGGCAAAAAATATAAACATGCCTGGCACCTTCTCCCACAGGGACAGAAGGATGAAAGAGAAGAGATTTTTACACCACCTTCTTTGGTAGATTTATAGGGTTTTTATACCACTTTCTCATGTTCCTTTGCAATTTCCCTATTGCAAAGTGAAAGATACGAACATTTTTATTTCCCATGTAAACAGGGCTCAAGTAAAAATGGTTATTCGATGGTATGATGGAGGGCATGCCGATTTAAATTGCTATTGTTTTTTAATTATAAAATTTATATATTTTTTTATTTTAAAAATCAAATTTTCCTCCCTTTATCATTTAATGATACTGAATTAAAATTAACTGTGTGGTATGCATGTTGTTAAAAGGGTGTATAGTTGATCAAAAGAAATATAGAAGATCTGGTAAACATAACTTGAACCTAATCCCAAGCCAGAAAGACAGCTGTTCTTTTATTTCTAGATTTTGTGCATGGAAAATAAGAGCAGAAAAATATGGGAAGAGAGCTGCACTAAATATTAGCAATGGGGCACCAAGGTTCCCCTTATATATTAAAAAACAGGAAAATTAGTTTTTGTATAAAGGATTGGATTCTATGCCCTAATTCTTGATTTAAAATAGGTATTGTAGCAACATCAATATCGTTGAAGAAATTTTAACATGAAAAGTGGAAAAGTCTACAGTTTGATCATTTTTTTTACCAAATACTCTTTAAATCTGTGAAAGAATGAAAATGTATAAATTATTAAGCAACATCAATGCAAGTTGGAAGCACATAAATACATCCAATTGGGTAAGAAACAATGTTGTCAACAGAACATTTTTCATTTAGTTGATGCTAAATTGACCCTCTCATTATATACATTGAGTGAATTGGAAAACCCAGCACCATATGCGATACCCTCCACCAAGCATTTACTTTAAAAAAAGGGGGGGGGGCTCATGAATAAAACCCTTTTTTCTCTCTGCAAGAAAAATGTGAATTGATGAAGTTGATTCAGACTCCCCCTTTCATGTTACATAAACAGATTTTAAATGTTCATATATTACTTTTAGTTTATCAACCTTCATGAATGCCAAATTAAATTTGAGAGATTACATGAAGAATATGTATCCTCAATGATTAACAAGATTTGTTTTAATTAATAAGCAGACAGCTTATTTAAATAAGGCAAATTCTGATTTTTACTTAAAAACACATGGTTTTTACATACATATGCATGTAAAGTGTTTGCAAAGCATTGCTATCTGTCTTCTGAATTTAGAAGCAATAAATTTGCAGGTTATTGCCTGTATACAGGAAATTACGGGCAACAGACCTTGGAAATATAAAATGTAATACAGGTAACAGCAAAAAATCCCCCCCACAGCAGGTGAACTGTTGGTCTTCATCACGAGACACATAGCTTTGCTTTTTTGATAAGCAGACTTTTAGAGACTGATACAACCTGCAACTAGAAATAGTTGATAAAACCTTAACTTAAGGCATGCAGAGTTGCAGACTGTCATCTATCAGAGAATCATCTATCGTATTAGTACAGCATGCACTCTGCCTTCAAAAAGCAGATAAAATGTTGCATGTAATTAAAAAGGTATTTTCCCTTACTCTTAAATTTTCTTTCCCTTTTAGATTAGAGATAAGCTAAAAGGGAAAGAAAATAACTACAGTCAAACCTATGTGCCTAGTGAGACTTATGGTTTTGCCGCCCTTCTCATATTCTAGTTTAATTTCCTTATTGACTCTTGCCAATCTAGGCTATAGTACACTTGTCCCCAGATGCTGTAAATATCCTTGTCACTCTTTTGGTCTCACATGCTTGCACATTTTTGGTTACCCCCTGATCTGATCCACTGCTCTCTAGGTCATTAACATGCATGCACCTTCTAGGTCACTTTTTTAGTCTCTCTGGCTCACATCTTAGGTAACTTGGCTCTAAAATCTTAGGTAACTTTCATTGCTTGAACATTGACCTGGTTCCTCGCTCTCTAGGTCATTCACTGAACTGGTCCCTTTAGGACTCTGACCTGGTCTCTTGCTAGGTCACTTTCAAGCTCACAAAATCTTTAATCCACGCACTGACCTTGTTCATTACTCTCTGAACCACTCTTACGCCTACTCCCATGACGCACAAGTTCTAGGTCACCCACATGCTTGCATAATAGAGATAAATCTTTTGATCGCTCAACCAACTTGGTCCCCTCACTCTCAAGGTCACATTTGGTCACTCGTATCCTTGCACATGCTCTAAGTAACTTTTGGTTACTTGCTGATCTGGTCCTTTGGCCACCCTTCTCCCACTTTACTAATTATTCCTCAAATTTGACAACCCATTGAACTAGCCATCCAAGGCTATAGTCCACCAGGCTCCTTGTAAATATGCCTCTGCAAAACAGCCATAATTTTTTTTTAGCATCTATCACTTATAATGTGAGCTTTCAGAGGTTCCTGAGAGCACAATCAAACAATTGAATATTTTTATCCAGTTCCAATGGATTTCCGCTGTGGTGGTCGAGTGGTCATAGTGACAGACTCGCATCGCAAGGTCCTGGGTTTGGTTGCCACAGTGGTGGTCGGTCTGTTAGGTACATACACTTAACACTTCCTGCACAACTCACTAGGTAGTAAATTGCCCATAGATGGCAATAGACCAGAGTTGTGCTCGGTTTGAAAGTTCCAATGGATTGAGTTAAAATTGGGAACCAGGCACGGATAAGCGAAATGTGCATATGATATTACATTCGATAAATATGTTGAAAATTACTTGTATCAACGTTTTTAATTTAATAACAAATTCAAGAAAACCTGACTAAAAAAGACTTTCAAAAAAAGTTGGACAAAGAGTAAACCGGTACTGTCCCGAAAAATACGGGACGCACTGCCACCCTATCTACAACAATGTGGGAAAATTACCCCTGCTGGGATACATTTAAAAAGATACAGCATTTTACCTTTTCGTCTTCTACCACACTCATAATCTGCAACTTCTGGATACCATAAGCAAGAGGCATTAAGCGAGCTGAAAGTAAGAAAAAACCCATTTTGAGCATTTTCAAATCAATATCCAAACTCCAGAGACAGAATTTAAAAAAAAAAAAAAAATTGCAATAAACATCATTTATTCTATTAAACACTACACAATACATTCAACCACCATTGAAAAAAATAACAGGCGAAATCTCTTGAAAATTGAAAATTCTTTCATGTCCCAATTTTTGAACACAGAAAAATCAATAAAACATTCCAGTAAAAACAAAGCATTTGTAAGATAAAATTTGTACTAAATGGCAGAAATGCAACTATAGGATTTTTGTGAGGGGGAAGAGGAAAGGTGCACAATTTTCCCACCCCTCTCCACCCTGTAATGTCTATTACAGTAAAACCTCTCTTTTGCAGACACTGGCGAGACAAAATAATTTGTCTGCAAAAGAGGGCCGATTGTTAATGAGGGGTTTGAAATTCATACTTTTATTATACAAGAGGAAATTATTTAGCTCAAAAGAAGGGTGACCGCATCTAAGGGGTGTGTTAAGAGGGGTTTTACTGTACTATCATTAAACCACACACATGAACTTTGTATTATAATTATATTATAACTATATTCCCGTGAATCTCTAAGGAATTGGTACACGTTGCAATATGTATATTTGGCGTTGTGAACCTAATACGAAGTTTGTTTCTGTGCAATGCTTGTTATATAGATCTCTGAAGACCGGACACACCTTGCTTCCCATCTCAGAGATATCGAAGCGTTCCGAAGGATGAGTGTATCCAAAAAGTTATAAACAAGATTATATGATGGCATTCTCATAACCAATCTAGTAATCGTCAGTTAATTGAATGATTGTCACTAATCTAAATCTAATGATTGTCAATAATGAATGTGAAATTTTGAATCGCAGTGGATATAGTTATATATATAGTGTTA
The DNA here is from genome assembly GCF_987345545.1 of Pholcus phalangioides. Taxonomy (NCBI): domain Eukaryota; kingdom Metazoa; phylum Arthropoda; class Arachnida; order Araneae; family Pholcidae; genus Pholcus; species Pholcus phalangioides. Next base: position 8,696,091 of record NW_028301612.1, on the reverse strand, counting down.
TATAGATCTGCCATCTATTTTTCAAACTAAAAGTGAAGTGTAATGATTGAATATTTGTACTGTTGTAGGCCTGCTGCTCTCTGCGCCTCTCAATGCAACTATAATCCTCCTACAACAGAGCTCAACATATCAAAAAAAGTATTTAAGCATCAGCCTAATCTCTTAGGAGCCAAGCATGGTATTTTACTCAAGAAAAACAATCGTAAGGCCAGGATTACATTATAAAAAGTTGTGGTTGCATTTTTCAAGTTTTATGAAATAATTTTTATAGCATAATACCAGCTTAAATGTTTTCTTGTACTCTTTCTATGTTAAAAGATATAGAGCAAGAAAGACAATTTTGTGTCACCCAAACTCCAATTTAGCAACCACATTAAGAAAATTATAGGCACCAATACAGATTTTCTAGATGACATAGCAACCTAGGATTTGTCTAGCCCTGTTCTACAGTAATTTTTTCTTTTTGGTCTGCAGAGTATTTTTTGTAGAGATTTCACATGTGTACCCTACGTAGGGAGAAAGACACACTGATGACCCTAAAAAGGACAAAGCTTCAATAACTTCATTTTATCTGTTATATTTCACAACATTACACACTGTGCATAAAAATTTGCGTTTTTTGGTATAGCTTATACAATGAAGGCATAACTAAAAAATGTCCAGAATCACATTTATGGTTATGTCGCTCTTCTCTGATCTTAGCTCAATTTTTCTTGTCATTCCCCAAATTTGCGCAGCCCTTAACCTCCACCACCACCACCACCACCATAAATATGCCCATCTCCAAGTCATTCTTTACACTCACATGCTTGCACACGTTTTAGGCCATTATTTACTTATTTGTCCCTAACTGATCTAATCTCTCTTAAAAAGTTACTTTTTGGTCACTCACATTCTTGCCCACTTTCTTTGGCACTTACATGTTTGCAGCTCTCTAGGTCACTCACTGAACCTGGTCCATTGTTCTCTAGGCAGATGTGAATGTATGGTTTTACCACATGTGGACTATACAAATTGAGACACCCCCCCCCCCCTCTTTAGTTCTAATTTTCATGAAAAGTCATTTCGGAAATTAGCAACTCCCTCCGAATCTTGAAAGTCTGGGCTACAGCCACTCCCCTCCCATGGCTTCTGCTCAAGCCATCCTTGCGCAACTACATAACTTGAAAGTAACTATGAATGAAAGCCAAGATCTCAAATTCCAGACATTTTGGAAAAGCAGAAAATCATTATTTCAAGATTCAACAGAATTCTCAAAATTATATTTCTCATCGTTTCGTGTAGATTAACAATAAAGCACTAGCCTACTCCCCTCTTGAAATGCGTGCTCCTTTGGTATAATTTCCCACCATTAAATTAATAAAGTAGTAATGCTAGAAGTTAAAAGAAAAGAAAAGGTTAATGGCCAGAGTTCCAGTCCAGTCACAGAAATCAGAAATATATTCTCTAGAATAACTCCAGTGTAGTTTTAGGGACCGACCCCCCCCCCCCCCCATCACTAACTTCTATGTTGTCATATCAGATTTCTAAAGAAACCTATACCTGTGAGATGTTAAAATCATCATTACCAAGGAGCTTTCTTGCGATAAGTCACATGCAACCATTCAAGAGTACCAGCTTGAAGATGGTCAAAAACTTTAAATCCAACATAACTAAAAGGTTGTACAATAGGGTGGGGTTGAAAAAAAATGGAATTTTTATTTTCAAAATCGCTATAGTGCGGGAAAGTTGCCTCCTTTAATAAGAAGGAAAACTACGTAAAAAATTTAAAAATTGGTTGATATCTTCCGGTCGCGCATCGGACTTGAAGTTTATGGAAATTGACGAAATCAAACATTTTTCTGAAATTTTTTATTAGATGAAATTCTATGATCGACACGCAAAAGTTTGTTACGCTTATTTTATGGTTGAATAAAGTGAAATAAATTAAAACATCATTAATATTTTAATGTTTATTGGTCACGCAATGTGTTCGAAAAATGGGAATTAACCAAATTTTTACAGGTTTCATTCTGCAGCTTTTCGTCCGTTTTGTCAGAACAAACCACCCAGAATTCATCACCAGGAGGTGGTTTGCACGTCGAGTTCCACCCACACGAAGACAATCCGTCTCTAAGGAAAAACCATTAAATACTTCGTGCTACGTAAGAAAAACTTTAAAGCTACCGAATACACTGGAATTATTAACCGGAATACTTGCCTCTTGTATCCTTCCCCCAATGCTACGGGAAGTATGTGATGATACATCATTCATCAATTCAGACATCAGAGGCATCGAAAGGATTTACCGACAGACTCAGACAGTTGAGATATGTATCAAACTTGTTACCGAGGCCTGAACTAAAGTATATAGACTTGAGAAGCTTAAGTCGTACATCAGATCTACACTATTATCAAGATCAGTTTTATGAATGATTTCTCCCAAAAGTCATATTTTGAACATGTTAATTTTTATGACTAGCTTTGATATATAATATAAATTATATGCACATGCCTATTTCGGAGGGTTGATTGGGTTGCGTGTGGATGAAACTGGACATGCAACCACCTCCTTGTGATGAATTCTGAGTCGTTTTGTTCTAACAAAACGGGCGAAGAGCTGCACAACGAAACTTGCAAAAATTTGGTGAATTAATGTTTTTCGAACACGTTGCGCGACCAATGAACATTGAAATATTAATGATCTTTTAATTTATTTTACTTTATTGGACCATAAAATGAGCATAACAAACAATAGCGTGCCGATTCTAGAATTTCAAGTAATATTAAAAAATTTCAGAAAAATGTTCAATTTTCGTCAATTTCCATAAACTTCAAGTCCGATGCGCGAGCAGAAGATATCAACCGATTTTAAAATTTTTTACTTCGTTTTTCTTCTTATTAAAGGAAGCAAGTTTTCCACACTATAGCGATTTGAAAATAAAAATTTCATTTTTTTCGACCCACCTTATTGTACAATACAGAATTTTTTTTTTTGAATCAAGGAATGCTCTTCAGATATGAATATCGTGAATCAGAATAGGATCAAATAGTCATTCAGACACAAGAGCCTGAATCTACAATGTTATAGACATGGTAGAATTGCTTCCAACATTTGTGGTATCACCCCCACCTTTACAGGAAACATTTCTCCCATCTCTCTCCTTGCTAAGCCAACTCCATAACATCCGATGTTGTCCCTGTAGTTTCTACTGCCCCTCTTGCCCTCCAAGTGGCAATATTGCCCACTTTGGGAAACATCGATATAAGGGACCAGGACAAAATGAAGCAAGACCAACCAAATGAGTAAAACCAAAAATATATTGAAACTCGTGCAAAAAATAGGTGATCCACAAACATGTTTACACAATGATCTTCCATGTGACTTTGAAGTCACAACTTCTACAGCCTTGACAAGCCAGCATAACCTATTAGAACTTATGTATCTGCACCGTGGAGATTATGAAACAATGCCCCTGGCCTTTACTTGACCTAGAGGTTGGCTACATAAAGTAACTTCTAAACTCTAGTCAAAGAGCCTGCATGGCTTATGAACTGACACTCGTACCGAGAAAAGACTATCAAGGATAGTATGAAGCTATTTGAAGTGGCCATCTAGGTGCGCGCGCGCGTGTGTGTGTGTGTATAAAAAATGAAACATTTTCTGTGTGTGTTCCCTACACAAATCTACAATTTTAGAACAATCATCACCAAATTTTGCACGTCTACCAAATAGGGCATGACTTGAACGACAGGCTACTTTAAAAGTTTGTAAAAGCTGTGCAAATGGCCAACATGGGTAAAAAAACTACAGAGCAACAACAGTTCTTGGGCCTCAAAAATCACTTTCGAAATGTTTACTTTGATTAGAGGTTCCCTAGCAATGCATTTCGGACATGCATATATGCCTTTATAATGGTTTGCCACTTTTTCAATCCTCCCAGAAATTGAAAAAAAACCCCAGGCAGCGCCCGGTATTATAGATTACTTATAAAATGCAAGGCTTCTCTGCTCCTCCCATGGACATTATTGGAGGCAAAGGACATTGTAAAAATTCATCATCTAATTTTACCATCATTTAATTCTCTATCATATGATGGGGCTGATATTACTACTGGTTTCCACTTAACTAGAAACATTTTCATTACATTTGTTAAAAAGAAAAGTTTGCCTTGAGAGAAGAGTTGTAACAGAAAGCACAAAGACTTCATCCGGGGATGTTGGATTTGTGATTATTGAGTAAATGAAAAATGTTTGTATGATTACAGTAAAACCTCCTTTGCAGACACTGATGGGACAAAAACTTGTCCCTAAAATAGGGCAACCGTTAATCAGGGGTTTGAAATAAGCACTTATTATACAATGGGAAATTATTTTTTGGCTATAGGGCCACTTAGGGGTGACCACATCTGAGGGGTGTCTGTAAGAGAGGGTTTTACTGTATATCATTTTGTGAAATCTTGATTGACTGTCAAGCTTGGTGTGGTTTCACGTTTTTTCTATTTAAGAAATCAGATACAACTTGTAGAATGCACTCAGAGCATAGAGCAGAAGGTTCCTAAACAGGGGTCCGAGATTTAAGAAGCCTGAACTGGCATGAGAAAATAATTAACTTGGTTTTTACCACGTTTATAGTCAAACTCAGATTAAATAAAATATATTTTGCACGAGCCAGGTGCTGTGTTACACAAGTTAGGCATTTTATCGTAATCACTGTCAACCCTATCGTAATCACCTATGTATGGAAGATTCACTCACAGTAAACTTTTGGAACTAAACAGCATTGGTGCTGAATCGGAGGGACTAATGCGGTTTGACAGAAATGTACATTCCCTATAAGAGTCCTTGACAATCATTGAAAGCAGGGGGGGGGGGGGGAATCTGTTGAATATAAAAAGTTAAGAACTTATAGTATAGAGGTTAAAATTATATTCACTTATGCACATTTCATCCAAATATGTGCATGCAACTTTATACACTGAATCCGACTCAAACACTAGAATTTTTTCGGCATTGTTTTATGATACCAAAATTATTTGTTTTGATACAAGGCATTGCAAATACAAAGAGCGAACTCGAGATTTAATATTTTTTCTGCACATAACAAAATTAACTTTTCTGAGTTCACCCTTCATATGCATGCATACAATACCTTGTATGCTCGTTATAAAAATTATTTAAAATTGTTTAAAAAAGACATTATTACAATCCACATTAACTTAATATTTCTAAATGAAAGACTATTACATATAGCAATACATACCTGCACCCCATTTAAGCCCATCGCATTCAATAGTCCTGACCAACCTTTCCATCTCGGCCATATCAGTTTCATCATCCCAAGGTTTAACATCAAGAACAACACTGGACTTGGCAATCGTACCAGGTTCTAAAACAAACAATTTTCTGTTTCATTTGAAATAACATACACTAAGACTATTTTTACTCCATAGAATCGCTTCTGTTATTTTTTTCCATATTTGACTGTAATAGGAAAAATGCAACACAAATTTTTTTTTCTTCACCGTTTTTTCTCTCAAAATGCATGTATTCACTTTCTGTCATTTTTTACTTTTTTCATTCACTTTTTTGTAGCTTCGGGACAAAATGTCTTGTTGACATGATTGTCAACAATTTTGTCTTTTGACACCTCGATAGTGGTTTGGATTGTAATTTTGTCTCTGCTTGTGATGTGTTGCTTAATTTTTACTTGAAAGTCTACCACCAACGTTAGAAGTATGATACTGGCAAAAATTTTGAGAGAGATTGGGTGTGCAAAATGAAAAATCATAAACAGCCGCAAAATTTTAAACATAAAAAAAATACATACGCGAGACAGCATTGGATTTTAAATTTGCTGGCACATGGACCAATTTGGTCAAACTGCGCCAAAACACATGATTATAAAAAAGAAGATTGTCCTTTTGTCATATCAAAAAATTAAAAAAGTGCATGATAAAAAGCAGCATGAAACTTAAAACAATGACATGAATTGTTGAACTATAATTTGTTATAAAAACCAATGACTTTAATGAATTTAAAAATTCGAGATGCATCGCTATGGTAATTTAAAATGTCATGAAGTGAGAGATGACTGACCAAAAGTGGTCGTAAAATGATGACGATGATATGAACAAGTAAAAGCATGAGCAATGGTCAATGGACTTTGACAATGAGGGCACTCTGGTTGACTCTCTCGTAATAACAAATATGATTGTGTGAGGCGACTGTGTCCTATGCATAACCGGGCAAGCAGAACTTCCTCTTTTCGGTTAGTCCTGCAGCTCGAACGCCAATGGCCAATTGCAGGCTTAATGGAATGTAGTTTATTATTTACCTGGTTATTCCAATGATCCTGCCAGCAGCGATGCATCACTTCTCGGAAGATTGAGAAATGGCCACTGGCAGATACCAAAAGGTTATCAATGTTAGTTGTTCGAGCTGCGGTGTCTGCTTTTTCGTTGCCCGGTATTCCAACATGGCCTGGTACCCAGTAAAATTTTACTGTGGTACCGTGATGAGCGAGGTAATACAGTTCATGGAGAATGGTATGAATAAATGGACGAGTGTGAAAAGTAAAAGAACACAGTGCTTGTAATGCGCTGAGAGAGTCACTATAAATGATGCATCGTCGGTGGCGTTTGCGTCGTACATGACGTAGAGCCTGAAGAATAGGCATATAGTTCCGCCGAATAAATAGAGAATGTGTCAGGAAGTTTGAAAGATGTCTCCTCACAGCAGATGTAGGCACAACCGACATGGCCAGGGCTCTTAGAGCCGTCGGTATATATGGGGAAGTACCTGTTGTACCTACCCCTGTGCCTAAGGAATATCTGTCGATATATGACATCTGCTGTGGTGGCTCTAAGATGTGATAATAATAGAGAGACATCTGGCGGAGACTGTTCCCATGGTGCCAGTTGTCGAGCAACTGGGACCACACGACTGATGTCTAATTCTAGTTCTTCCACAAGTGCCCTCATACGTAGACCTTAAGATAGAACACATGAAGGGCGAGCAGCAAATAGTCTATGAAATGAGGGATTTAAAATGACACGATGAAGTGGATGATCTGGTAAAGACTTCATTTTGAAATAATATTTCAAGGAAAGTTGCTGGTGTCTTGATGTCAGTGATGGCTCGTTACATTCGACATAGAGACTTTCCATGGGAGAAGTTCGGAAAGCTCTAGAGCAAATGTGGAGAGAGAGATGATGAATTGGGTCGAGCACACTGAGATAGCTCAGAGGTGCCGACCCATATACGATGGAACCATAGTCAAGCTTTGATCTTATTAGAGCTTTATATATGTGCAGGAGTGACTTACGGTCTGCTCCCCACGATGTAGAAGAGATGACCTTCAAGAGGTTCATCGTCTTCATGCAACGGGCTCTTAATTGCGCAATATGAGGTTATGCGCGAGACAGCTTTTTGATGCAGATTGCATTGTGCAATGAATGAATTAACTTAGAAAATATCAACACTCATTAATGATGCAATAAAATTTCATCATTTCTGGCAGAAATGTCTTTTCTGGGATTTCAACATGTCTCTATATAGTACTCAAGACCTAGATTTTCTCTGCTTTCTAACAGTGAGTGTGGTTGAGACATTCACCAACACCCTACAATGAGATGAGCTCATTACTGTTGCAATTTGGCAGAAGTTCTACGATTTGATAAGCATGATAAATGTTTCTTAATCACAGTAATTCTGAAAGTAATGGTACGAACCCGCAGTAGGTGGAGAGGACCACCCCCCATGATAAGTGATAAATTTAAATATTCAAAATATACCAAATATTATATGTTTTGAATGAATAAATTTTCACCTTCATAAGTCATTCATTTTGGCCCAAGATCAAGCACGACGCCACATCAAAAGATGCCCATCCAACTGTTTGCTTGTATTGGGAACAAACATGGCAACGATTCCAAAATAGTGAAACAATATGCAAAATAGACAATGCTATGGATGGACGGTTTCCATCACCGGATCATCCCAACAACTGATCGGGCATATAAATAGCATTGGCAGGATTAACATATCACTTGCTTGCTTCACTTGGCATCTTCATCACTTGTCTCACTGGTTCTGTTGCGGCTCTACTTGAAGAGTCGGCCTTCCTGATCTATGATGCTCTCCCAACGATGTTCCATTCCTGAATTCTAAGTCACTTTGTTTTGTAAGGCATAAGGAGCTAAAGAAATCGGCATCATGATACTGAGCAGTCATTAAACTCTGGTATGTATCAAGCTAACCTCTATGGACTCCAAACGACAGCGGGGCCAAGGAAGACCGATGGTGAAAGTATTTTAAATTTTTAATTTCTTAATCATGTCAATTAAAGTAAATTAATTTGAGTTCATATTCTCAACTCTTGTTGTGTTTGCTCATGGTATTTATTTTTTATTCCGGTTGTGACGAGTAGTAATCATCACACGTATCAAGGCAGATTTTTTTAATTGTGATGTGTTCATATTTTGGGAAATGACATGGTTTAGAAATTACCAGCAAACAACGATTTCAATGTGCATTTTATCCCAGATTTTCTACCATGCACTGATTGAATGAGGAACATCTTTTAGCATAGCGACAAATGCCAATAATGTTTTTGGCGTTCTCATCAGTTGAAGAATAAACTCATGATTTAAAAAAAAAGATATATACTTATTCAGGAGAGAGGGTAGATGTATCATGTTTGCTGTGAAAATTGTGATGTGGTACAATCATGGCTGTTTAAGTCATCCAGCAGCCCCCCCCCCTTCCCGTATGGGATGTTTGGTGGGCCCTGGGCCCTCTATAGTGAATTTAGTGTGAAGAAACAAAAATAATTGTCCCAGGCCTCTCTGGCTGGAGCCCTATCAACCCCAACTTTGTAATGCCACAAGTAAAAAAATCGTGAAAAATGAAGATGCTGATCTTGGCGTGATAATTTTCCGGTGAATGCATTGCATTTGAAAGCATCAAGATCAATAAAAATGCTAATGAATCAAAAAACGTTTGACAGAGATTCTTGAAAAGTATACCTTTGAACGGTACAGAATAAGTACTTAACGATAGCAAACACCATGATAGAACACCTGTTCTTCCAATACTTATGTTCTATTTTAAATGGAAAAAAAAAGAAAAATTTCCATTTTAAGAAGTTTTGTAATCATTAATGTAATACCCCTATAGCGATCAAAATTACCACTACCATCATTCTAGGTAGAACTTCATTTTATCTCTTAACTAAAAAACTGTTTATATTCCAGGAATTTAAATGAATCAAAATGAGAAAGTCATGGAATTACAAAAATTTGAGATAAATCATTTAGGTGTAATCGCATGGCAAAGTAACTTTGCTGTCAAAATGACTGCGTCAGCTGTTCTAGTGTCAAAGGAAGATGGATCTCAGACCGGGTTTAGAATCACAAATCTAAAAGCAAATTCATGAGAAATTGATAAAAAGTTTGTTAAAAACACTCAAGAGCAATTAGACAGTTGGGGATATACAAAAGAGGCAAGGGTCTGTCGTGAGTGCATCAATTCCTGCAAGAAAAAAAATCATGTGGATGCGCAGGGTTTACATCAGAAAGCTTGCACGATAACAGTGGATAGACGGGCCATGGTGCAATTAATCAGTGACGTAACACTGGTGCACCAAAATGTGTAAAAGCAGTCAAAAACATTTCCTTGCGGTGGAATACAGAATTAACGAGAGCGTTTATAAGTATAGATATCCCTGTATTTTGTACACATTCTTCACAAGAAACTGAAAAAAACGTTGAAAAATTATAACTTTTTGAAAATTTGATAAAAGGAGATGGAAAGGTGTTTTCCATTTCTCAAGCACAGAAAACAGAATCAAGGCAGAGCAGCCTCAAAAGCACACACCCCCTCCTCCCAACAAAGTTATATTCTGGTGCCTCTACTTAGCTAACGTTACCTATCTTTGAAAATCCAGAGACAAACTTATACCATCATGAGGCCACTATGCCCTTAGGACATAGACATGGTCAGGAGCCTGAAGATAGGGCCAATAAGCCCAAGAGACCTGGTTTCCCATGTTATAACGTAACTAAGACAGCAGAATACACAAAAATAGCTATTAGAAATCAAAACGTCGCGGGGGGGGGGGGGGAAGAAATGGTTTCAGTCCACAAAACAAAAATTTTTCTTTAAAAATTTGGTTTAATATAATGTTTTTATAGTGTTAATACAGTGAATCTTTAATTTCATATAATGGTATATGCTATGTAAAACTCAAAGTAAGCTATTTTTAAAAAGAAAATAAAAAAATGGTTGTATAATTTTTTTTTCCTCTTGGCTTCACACCTTCTCCCGCCCAACATGTAATTTAAACAGGATTCTGATACTGAACACACATATTGCATAAAATTTGAATAATTATGATATTTTGATCATGGTATGATGAATTAAGTTAAAAGTAGAAAAGTAAAGAAAGAAAAAAGTTTATTATCCTTAGTCGCATAATTGTGCTGTTTATCGCTCTCATGTCCATCTATGTGATGTCAAGAGTTATAAATCTTAAAGATTGCAGGTCATTGTACTACACACAAGAGATTGGAATTGGGGCCTTGTACAAAACTTCCAATTCTTCTATAGGCATGTCCTTCTATTTTTGATGGTTCTCTTCTTCTTTGCTTGTTTTTAACAGTAACTTAATGGCTGGTGTGACTATTAAAGAAACTGGAACGGCAATACAATAAACGTGATGTAGATCTACATGAAGGCATTTTTTCTGGTACAGGCTTTGAAAAATCTGTCCAAGCTTTAAAAATTTGTTTATGGTCAATCACTATCAAAAGGAGATGGTTTTACACGACCACTTTTTATAACTTCTAGCCATTCCTCTGCAATCTTGACATAGGTCGTTTGTGTAGTAAACAACATAAATCTATACTCAGTGACGCTTTTGATACACGAACTAACCTCATTCACAATTCATAAGCACAAGCTACACATCAGTAAAGCAAAACAAATACTGCTTTCTGCGCATATGCTGGACACTGATAGTTTCATCCGTCCATCGGTGCACAGTGACTAAAATCATTACCCCTTCTGAAAGCATTTTTGCCTCTAATGTTTTCCGCGGTTGAAACAGACAGTACCGAGCTATACAAAACTGCAAAAACATTAATTTCAATTTTTTGGACTGAAAGTTCCCCCCCACCCTTCAATATAATAAAACAAGAAACCTGGTGATGGAGACAATATACAGTCAGCCCCCCCGTATTCGCGTTTTTTTTTCCCTTACTTGGAAAATTTTTTTGGCAACACTCAGCAATAGTGATTCACGTGTTTTGCTCACAAAATTTGAGTTGTGTGTGTTTAGCATGGCTCATTTTCCTAGTGCTACTGATAATGCTTCGAAAAGGCAAACATTACAAGAAAAATTAGATATATTGACTATGCTTAAAGTAAGTCAATTGCTGCTGTGGCCCACCATTACGGAATCATCTACGGTAAGATATATCAAAAGAAAAAGGAATCTTAAATCTGAACAACCTTGGTTGTAGTTGTACTTTTGTCAGCGATAACTTTGCATCTCCTACGGGATCCATGTGTTTCTCGGGTACAAGCCATTTGATTGAAATGGATAGCTGAACCCTGTGACTAGAGAGAAGAATTGCACGTGAGCCCAGTGGCACATAAGGGCCGGAGATCGCAGCCTGGGATTTCAAAAGAACTGTGGAAAAGACTTGTGGGACAAGTAAGAAGACGGAGTCGGCATGTTGAAGTGGGAGAGATTTGAGAATGATCTTTTTTTTTTATAAATACTTGATGATATGAAGAAGAAATGGCAAACAGAAATCACTATTTTCTTTCAGAAAACATCGCCAACAATTTCCTCACCCTCTTTTACATTCCCTTCTACCTTTGTCACCCTGCTCTTTCTCATGATGTTCAATAAACAATATATATATAAAACCTATGGTTTCTGTTATTTGCGGTCACCCCCGGAACGTAACCCCCATGAATACGGGGGGGGGGGGCAACTGTATCTAATTCTCAGCCACCTCCTTGGGCATTTTGCCTGTTGTGGCATTGTATTTGTATTCAAAATACCTACGTTTTACCATACATAAAAAATAAGTGGGAACTACAGACATTCATTTTACAGCATACCACCCATACATAATGTGTTAACAGAGCAGATTTTAATTCACTCACTTTTGGACTTTTTTTCTTCATATTGCTTCAGTCTCTCTTGCTTCAACTTCTCAGCATCAGCGTCCTTATAAAAGAAATTAAAACAAATTTAAGAAAATACAGATAGAAATAAATGTTAATATATATCAATTAAAATATACTTTTTAAACCAATGAAAGGAACCTCATCAATACTCTTTTTTTATTTGGTTGTATTTGCGATACATTGCATGATGTTAGATGATCCTATATTTGACAGCATACTATCAACATGGTGTTGACGTTTGTTTCTTGTTGCAATATAAATAGACACTTTTCCCAATGGACATCACCAAGTTCAATGTCACAGGAAAGGTAATATACAGTCTCATTTTCTGCTATTGCAAGCCTATAGCGATACGATCAGAATTTTTTTGTCCTCTGTGTTTATTAAATCATATACATATATATATATACACACACACATATACATATATATATATATATATACACACACACATACACATATATACACATATACATATATATATATATATATATATATATATATACACATATATATAAAAAAATGTTGTTTGATACTCATTGCTTCTGTTTTAGTTTTACCATTCTATTCAACTGCTTTAAACGTAAAAATTGAGAAATGTCTATTATGAAAAAAAATATAAAAATTGAGAACGTGACACTTAAAACACGAGTACAAATACAAAATAAACACAGGCACCCATTGATATAACAAAAATATTTGAGCCAATTAAATATAGAGAGAGAGAGAAGAGAGAGGCCATAAACAGGAACACTTGTTTCAAGAAATTGGAGAGCACCAGAAATTTACGAGTACAATTGATGAAATGCTCGTGTTAGAAAGACAAAATTTACAGTATGGCTGTAATTTGCATTTCCATTTTCTAAGAAGCTGTTCTTGAACATACTGGTTCCAAAAAACTTGCATGAAGTAGATTGAATGTATCCTAAGATACCAAAAATTACTTTTCCTCTTTGTTTCAAAAAATTGGATCAGACTTAAAATTCTCACAATTTGAAACACAGATGGCAGCACAAAAAAAAAAAAATCACATAACACTATATACCCACACTTAGTGTGTATATAGTGTTAGGTAGGCTACACCAAGGCCGTAGCGAGAGGGACTGGAGGGTCTGGTCCCCCAAAATGTGAGAAAATGACTAAAAAAAGGGGGAAAGATGGCCAAATCTATTGTACGACCACTTTCCCCCCCCCCCTCCCTGAAATGCAAGTGGTTCTCCCTCCAAACAAAATTCCTGGCTACTGGCCATAAATTTCTGGCACAACTCAATTGATAGTAAATTACAAACGGTGATAGACTAGAGTTGTGATCAATTTGAAAGAGACTTAAAACTGTTTATTACATGAATATTTTCACACATAATCTTGATCAAATAAGAGATTAAATAATTCAAGAAAATGAAACAGGACATTTCTACAAATGCAAAATTACCAGTGCATTTGCTTTGGCAATATGAGAAAAAACTCATGCCGATATCATACAAATACATTGTACTGTAACTGTCTTTGGTAGCGTTGACTATGGATTTTACAAAGGTTACTTAGTAGTTAGAGAAGTGCATGGTCGCTCATTTTGGTTCAAACAACCTACAGTTCTCTTACGAGTTGAATGATACCACTATCACGGATGCAACTAGGGTCACAGATTTGGGAATTCTCATTGACGAGCGGCTTAGGTTTTCTGAGCATTGTTCAGCAGTTGTCAAAAAAGCAAATAGCATGCCTGGTCTCATTTTCACAAAAGGACTCTTCGCATTCTCCTAAAGTCATTCTTCCGCTGCTTAGTTCATCCTGGACTGGAGTATGCTGTAAAGTTTTGGAGACCATACCTACAGAAGGGCATAGACTTGATTGAAGGGGTGCAGAGAAGAGCTACATGTGTCCTTATTGGCACACAGGGCTCAAGTTATGAAGAGACCATTTTTTGAATATGTTTACACTGGATGAACGCAGGTGTCGGGGAGATATGATCGAAGTGTTTAAAATTTTCAACGGGATGGATAGGATGGACCACGAGTAATTAGTACACCATCAATCGACTGCTTTTACAAGGGGACACCAGCATTGATTGGTAAGAGACTATGCAAGGTTATGGTGCCGCGGGGGGGGGGGGGGGGGGAATTTCTCTAATAGGGTTGTAAACTCCACAACAGTCTCTTAGAAGATAGAGATGCAAATTACAACCCTACTGTAAATTTTGGTATTCTAACTTGAGCATCATGACCTGCTCGAGTAAATTTTCGGCACATAATTTTTTTAAAAAAAAGATGTACATACGGTAGGCTATAGTGTGTGTGTGCGTATGTGTATGATCACCAATACAAATTTAAATTCCATAAATAATTGATGTATTCAGCAAAAAATATAAATCTTTTCTTTGATGCAAAAATTTGATCCAATTAATGAAGGAAAAGTTACTAAAAAGACAATTTAGGAACTGACGCAACAAATAGCACTTACAGCTTCATCATCAGATCCGAAGAGATCGATATCGTCATCATCCTCATCTGCAGCAGCAGCTTTTTTCGTTTGCTTTTGTGGCTCGCCGGCACCATTCGGGACACTAAAACGAAATAAATATGCAGTTTAAAATAGACACGTTGAGAGCACTTGATACTGAAAATGAAAGACTATTTGTGAAACTTTCTAAAAACTAAAGCCGAGGGGGGGGGGGGGGAAGGTCCAAGCAATGCCACAATCAAAATAATTTTCGAAGCAAGTCCCACTATGAATTTTAACAAGCAGACCATATGTCCTAGTTTTTACTGCACACATTCATATCATTAAAAATGTTCATTAGCTGAGTCAGTACTCAGCAGGCAGAAAAATCATTAACAATCTTTGTTAACCGAAAAATTCGTAAGTCAAGGTGTTCGTAAGCCAAGGTATCACTGTACTTACAGAATTGATTTCTTTTTCAACAGTTGTTACAATTTCATATCTAATTTCAATAATACATTTTCATCTATTATTTACTCTCAAGTATTAATTCATCATAAAATTTACAGCTTATTTTTCCTCTCTAGATGTTCTTTGCCCCTTTCTCAGCTCTGTCAATACATTTCTTGTCTAGGTACATACTTCAGTTAATGAATTTGTGTAATTCATGCTCACTTCTACCTTTTATTGTAATAGAATTCTATTTTCAATTCCATGTGGTTTTGCTTACTTTAAAAACTCACCCCGAAATAATTTCTTGCACAGAAAGGGATGGGTATGCACAGCACAATATAATTAAATTGTTAAATTATGCAAAAAATTCCAATTAATACAATTTTTTAAAACTAATCTGCTGTGTAAATTCACACAGATATTCGGCTGAATACCCAAGCATTATTTGACCAAACAAAATATATGAATAGCAGCAGAATATTCATCTCGTCTCTAATAAAAATCTGCTAGCTTTATATCATTGTTAAGATATGTGAAGAATGTTTTTCCTTGCAGTCGATTGTAGGGGCAGCACATCAACAGCTTCACTTGTTGATGTGCTGCTCTTGGTTATTATGAACAATTCTTATCAAGTTTTATTGACAGCAAGTGTTCAAAAACCAAAAATATATTGAGGAACGAAAAGAGCAGAACCTTTTAGCCTGGTGACTACCTCCAGTGACAAGAAAGCTACAACTGTCACATAAAAGGAGAAAAATGCACATCAAGCCTAAACCGCCATGGGTCCTTCTCTGGTTTATTTCATCTCAAGAGAAACTTGGAGAAACACATGGCTTCTGCTGTGGGACACCCCTATCTCACAAAACTATAAAATATATGGGAGCGGGGGGGAGGGAAAAATTCAGGTAGGACCTGAAATCAAAACCTACACCTATAAAGAGCCTCTTCACAATGGCATCTCTATTGAAAGAGGAACACTTCCTGTAATCTATGCACGAGTGAATCCCAAAAGCAGAATGTTTTGCACTGTTCTGCAACAAGTCCTCAGCTGAATGGAAATGTGGTATGGTAAAAATCATGATAGTATTTTTCACACATTTCTTAAAGTCCTTCCAGATTGTTCTGCGACTTGGAGAGAGTGAATATCTGAATTTATTGAAGCCCGTTTTTTCGGGAGAAGAAAAAAAAAAATTCATCTAGATGTCTAGCTATTTAAAGATGTAAAAATTAGAGAATATTCTCTGGAAGGACTAATATTGCACATAACTTAAGAGAATATTCTCAATACTTTTAATGAGCATATTCTCCTGTTATTTATATCATAATTATAATATCCTAGAGAATATTCTCTGGAAGGACTACATTTGTAAATTACTGGGGATTATCGTCAAAAATAATTATTATTCTCAAGTTATTTATATAGTTCTTCCATAATATATGGAATATTCTCCTCAATGAGAATATTCTTGTTATTTATAACATGTATTATAATAAATCATCTCCATAAATAACGACTATAATTCCTATTATTTTCTACTAGACTATGCTCTGGTAATTTGTAATGGTAGTCCGAAAGAACATTCTCTGTCCCAGTCTCTATTCCTGTCAAGAAGACTAAGGGAAATATTCAAGTTTGTAGCCCACAACATTAAAGTTTGAAAGCAAGAAATAGAAACCAACATGGCTGAACTGCACAACTTGTAAAGGAATAAAAGTGATAAAGAATTGAAGCCTATGAAGAAAACAGTTCCGTGTCTTCTTACAATGAAGGTAATTATATAAGAAGAGTGTTCTTTCCCCCCCCCCCATTTTTTTTTTTTTAAATCAATTTTCATTTATTTTTTATTTTAACTTATTTCTGAAAATTTATCCAACTTTAAAATAATTTTTTAAAGGGGTCTAAAATATATGTGGTAGGCCTATAATAAAAGATTTTTTTAAGATCTTCATATATGTATAACCAAACTTTTAAAACCTCTCATCATGAGGGAGAGAATATTCGGAGCATACTCTCAAGCTAAAAGTTGTCACTGAGAAGGGTGATTATGCCAAAAATTGTTTTGTTTTAAATGTTTCAAGCAATGAAAACTTGTTTTTCATTGCATGAGCTTCATCAGATTATAAAAGAAAAAGGCTATAGGTCATAGGTCAGCTTGTTTAGATTATTTTTCTGAAAGAAATATGATCAACTAAGACTTGTTGATCTCCAATATAATATAATAAGGGAAAAGGGGACTTAAGCCATTTAAATGTACAAAACATGCTTTTTTGCCTCCATCAACACTCTTTAATTTTATGGCCACTTACTTACGGGGGGGGGGGGGGGGGTAGGGGACCTCCAAAGATTACATAATAGCCGCTCTGTGCTTGCTTTTGGCTCCATATTCTTTTCTCTCTTCCCTATAATACTGAAACCTATCATACAATCAGGTGGCAATACATCATTGTATTGCCACCTGCAGGCAATTGACTTTACAGCTTTATTTCATCTATTTCAGACATCCCTTCATGGGAATATGTGCCTTTTCTGACTTTCTTGCTTCCTCTCTTCTTTTCCTTCTCTTTTTTTTGTACAAACCCCCCACTGAAAAAAACGTCTTCCTCCCATATGCTTTCAAAGATCTTAAGGGGTGAACCTTGACCAATGATGTCAATATTAATACTAATTTATGCCTATGTAATCCTCATCACCCAATGGAAGGATCTTTCTTTGAAGCCGGACTACCAATTAGAAATAGGGGATTGGTACCCCTTAAAACTTTACTTTTTGGAATCTTTGAAAAATTAAAGCAGATAGAAGTACAAGCTAGAAATCAAGTTGAGGAAAAGATGTGGTTAGATTTTTGTTTTTAGACATTGTAATCGATTCCCATCAGGAGTGGCGATCATCCACGACAAAAGGGATGGAGGAAAGAAATTCTTACATTTTTAGTAAATTATGGAGGTTTAATTAAAACCTTAATTATGAGGAATTAACAGGGGCAGATGGTGAAATTAGGTATAAAGAGTGATTAAAAGAGTTATTCCAACATCAAGTTAAAACTATTACAATTGAACATATAGTATTCTATGTATTATGCAGATTTTGATATCGTGGAAATGGTGTTTTTTAATTGACTTTTTATTTGTGTAAATATAACACACACACACACTCTCTCTCTCTCTCCCTCTCTCTCTCCCAGTGGTTCGATATAACAATAGGGATATTTTCTAGGAAACTGCACCAAAATATTGTTGCTATGGATTTTTGATAATGGTAACCAATATTTTTTTCCCTAATTTAAGAAAGGAATATACACAGATTCAAAATATTTTGTAATTTTTATTTTTTCCCAAAATTACAGAAAAAAAATTGAAGGTTTCTGTATAAATTATCATCAACCTCCGATACCCCAGAACTACATTTTGTGGTGAAGGAATATATGTTACACCTTTCCCTTCACAGCAAAGTTAACCCAGAACAGATTAGGCCTATAGCTTTCATGTCATCCAAACAGGATGGCAGGTCACATTGAATTACAAAATAAGCAACAACCCCAGTAGCAAAACGATATAGTACAATATCTGGACCATATTGTTATATATCGAAATGTCAGAGGAATATCAGATGTCATAACTATGATATAGAACGATCTCGTCTTATATGGTGCAAATTATTTATGATGTTAATTGATCAAGTCTTTAATTTTTCAGCCGAATATGTATTTGATTTCATGTGAATAATCTCTACTTTGAAGGACAGCAACTTGGGACAATAAATAATTTTAATATACTTTGAAAAACAGATCTATATCGTGCACCTGACAAAGATCTATATCAGATTCTCGATGTAGACCTGATATAGATCTATCAAAGAAGACATAGCTCTATATCCTGAACATGACATACATCTATATCGTGAACCTGACAAAGATATATATCAGATACACAATATGTTGATATATCAACATATTGTGTGACTTTAAATAAAAATATTGCCTTCAAATAAAAATTTGGGGAAAATTTAAAGTCGAGCGTACAATTTTTTGTTTGAATTGAAATTAAAAACGTTTGAATGAATAATTTTTATATGAAATTTTAATTTTAATAGGATTGATTATGTTGATATATCAAAATCATTTCGTCAATTATAATTGAATCCTTACTGTGTATGTTTTACATCGTAGATGTTGGTATTTTAGGAGGAGCGAGAACTTATCCACCGTAACTTTAATTGCCACTTTATAATTGCACATATTTTTTAATTAAAAAAAATTGCTCTTGTTTTTGTTGTGTGTTTTTCATAAAATTATTTATTTTTTCCCTTCGATGTTTTCATTTTTTACCATATTTTTCACATATTATTTATTTATGACATGAATGTCGCTCTCCACTTGTTAATACAAGATATACGGAAGACTGGATGTTGTGAAGATATTTATTATTTGAGATGTTAATTTTTTTTTATTTTTTTTTTAAGGAAGGAAAAAACTAGGTAGGAAGGTAGAGGTAGTGATGAGTTTTTTCCTTCCTTAAAAAAAAAAAAATTAACATCTCAAATAATAAATATCTTCACAACATCCAGTCTTCCGTATATCTTGTATATTATTTATTCTGTATTTTTTGTTTTATTAGCATAAATTAATAATTTTAAATAATTAATATACTACACAATACATTAATTTGATTCTTGTGTTATATATAATTTTTCAATTATCTGCCTCAAAATGATAAATATGTCTCACAATTTCTATTTTGTAACTTTTGTGCATACATGAAAATGAATAAATTTGATTGAAAATACAAGTAAAAAAAATTAGTTACTTGTAAATTAATGTTATAATAACAACTAGTAACCAGTGCTGTAGTGGTGGGTTGGTAAGATACGGGGTTAGAGATGGGAATAGTTCAGGTTACATGGGTTCAAACCCACCCACCTCCAAATAATTACACTTTTTTTTAATTTCTTCCGAAAGGGCGCCATCTATCGTCCAAAATTTGAATTATTTGAATATATCACGTTCACGATATAGATCTATTTATCTCCGACTGTGCCTTTTTTAGCCAGAACGATATCGTGGCCCGATATAGATCTATATTGGAAACTGAAATTTTACGATATAGATCTTTGTGCTACTTGGGAAGCGTTTCCTTGGAGCTCCAAATCATTTTTTCTCACGATGTTCTCCTAACCGATTTACATTCGTAATTAAATCACTGATAACCTTTGGCAGCCATGGTGGATGTTGAAGATTTTTGGAGAAGAAAAAAAAAGTCTTGTGTCACCAAGAAACCAAAAATCTTTGAATAATTAGAAATCGTCAATTTGACGCAACCTCACTTTTGGAATCTTTGCAGGGAATCCAGTTTGGTTGGTACTTCAAAAGAGGCTTAAGCTTTATTTCTAGGATCTTGTATGGCAGAGGTATGACTGCAACAGGTGTGCAAGAGATGTGTGAAGTATGGCTAGTTTGGGAGACCTAGCCACTATGCAGTTCAAATCTTGCCACTGAGCGAGACCAGGGGTCTGCCTAGACATCTTTATAAGATCCTTTGTTTTTGTGAAAATCTTCATTTTTGTGTAAACGATCTTTAACTTAGTGAAAAGTAGTTTAGCTGATTTTGTACAAAAGAAATAGAATGACAAATTTATCGTTTCACCAATTTGTTTTCCGTGAATGGTCCAGAAAACTGAACTAAATTTTAAATGAACAAAACCTTAATGACACTACTAAAACAGTTTATATTCATTCGTGATACGATCCAAATTTTATTAGTCAAATCTAGTTATAATGGATACCACCATAGTGAAAAAAAATTGTTTTAACGAACATTATTTCAATCCCCCAGATAGGTTTACATATGAACGATGCAAAAACCTAGAATTCCTTTAAAACAAAGTTATTTCTCTGGTCTCTTGGAGTTCGTTACGATGGTATTAGACTGTATCAGATTAAATGTAAAATAACCAAATCTGAGGTGCAATTGGATTACATTACGATAGGTTCGACAGAAATAAACAATCCAATCCAATATCATGGACATAGTAATAAACCACAAATAAAAATTATCATATTCTTACGAGATTATATCTTTGCCGAATGACTTGATGTGGTTATACCACCTCAAAGCATGTGGGAATTTCCCATTAGGAGTACCAGCTAGAGCGCCGAACACCTTACTGTCAGCCTGCGATACAGCAAAGCTAGGAACAATGAAAAAAGATTCATTAGCACAAATTAAAATCAAAGTTTGCACATACCTAACAAGGAAACCATTCCATGTTAGGTATTTATCTGCCTCTCTATAGCACTACTATAATAACATTCATAAATGAATACAATACCCAGAACCATGTACATATACAGGATGTTTAAAAAAGAATCTTAACTATTCAGCTATTAATCTGTTTTAATCGAATAAGCCTAATGTTTAAGTAGAAAGAGGGAGAAATAGTTTCACACAGTTGGCGACAGGTAGAGCTAACACTCTTCCTTTGGCCACCACTTCAGTGCTTGTCAAGATGGTGACTACACAACAGAAATAGTTTTGTGTTCTAAGCTTCGGGAAGTGCGAGTCCGTAACAACTATTCATCATGCTTTTTGTAGACAATATTTTGGTGTTGAACTCCCTACCGCTCAGAGCATTAGGCGATGGTATACACAAATTCTGAGACGCAGGTTGTCTGTATAAAGGGAAATCCTCTGGTCATCTCCACATGTTGGAAGAAAATATAGAGCACACCCGCCAGAGTTTCGCATGTAATCCACAGAAGTCTACTCGCGGTGGATAAACTTGACTACCGTATAGACATATGCCGTGCATCCCAATGCAGACACATTGAGCACCTTTAATTGGGTGGCATGGACTTTAGATACCCTTCAGAAAGTCACCAAATGCGGCACCTCAAGATATGTATTTCCCCTGTGCTCACCTGCTCAACTGGATTATACTGACTCCTTTGTCTGTTAGGGCTTTGAACCTGCTTAGTGAAATATGAATACTTGGGGTGGTGAAAACAAAATTGATATTTTCAGGTCCGGGGACCCCCCCATCGACCCTAACGAAACTCGGACGAGT
The DNA here is from genome assembly GCF_987345545.1 of Pholcus phalangioides. NCBI lineage: Eukaryota > Metazoa > Arthropoda > Arachnida > Araneae > Pholcidae > Pholcus > Pholcus phalangioides. The sequence continues at coordinate 8,673,956 of NW_028301612.1, read as the reverse complement.
GGCAAAGCCATTTCCAGGCAATCGGCTTGCACTGAATGAAGTTCGGCCTGCAGGTGTAATTATTAATAAAGCAGTCAGAAATATATTTGTTTTTCAAACATACATACACAAAAATATATATTTGCAATATATAATGCAGTGTGATATTTATTTTTTTTCATTAATATTCCGAGGCGTGGCATGACAAAAGTAAAATCACATCTATGGCAGTGATGGTAACTCGGGTAAATTTTGGCCAATTTTTCCCACAAGTATTAAATTTTGAGAGTTCATCAAACAAAAGAATTTTTTGAAAAAAAATAAAGAAATTAATGCAGTGCAATACTTTTCTATTGTAAAATACTTGATTATGTATGTTCCCTGCTAGATGGCAGCACATGTTTTGGAATGTATGGGAAAAATTTTGCCAAATGGGAAATTTTGCTGGAAGAGGTTACCATCACTGATCTATGGTTATGGTTATAGCTGTAACAATTTTACTAATGGCCGTATTCACGGAGCGACTGTTAAACGGCCGGTCGAATAACATGCGGATGAATGCTATCGCGTATGTTAGAAAAAATCGGTATTCTCATCTAACCAGTGAGTGGCTGTGACAAGGCCTCGGCGTTTAACAAGTGATGATGATGATCTTGATGCTGATTCGTCAATATCGATCACGTGTTTATTCTTTTTTCCTCTGCTGCTGCGAGTGTTTTTGAAAACAAGATGGAGGACGATCGCGTTGGCTATCGCCGCAACATGTTATTTATTTTTGTTATTGGTAGTTTTATTTTATTGAATAAAGTAACGAATTAGAGAAATTTCAAGAAACAGATGTTTGTAACGTTGGTACAGCTCTTCATCCGTTCCGACCTCGTCACAAGAAACATGCTCGATCGCATTTCTGGGAGATGGAGGAATCTGATTATGATTCTCAAGCAGTTGATGAGGTATGTGTAAAGCTTTATTTAACAGTTATTTATATTTCCTTTTATAAAATTATTATATAAACAAATTGAAGTATCCAAATATAATGTTGCTGAGTGGTCCCTGATTATCCCTCAACCAAGGTCCCCCACATCCTGAAGCCGGGCCCCATGCCAGGATTTTCTGTGGGCCCCTTGATGTAAATTTAGAATGTAAAACAAAAAAATTACGATCAATCCATCCCAGGACTGAAGCTCTGTCAACATCCCCACTTCATTTTCCCATGTGACGACTAATTATGAATTAAATCTAATTAAAACTAATTACGAAACAATATTAATGTCCGATTTCACGAAAAAAAAAAAAAGTAGATTTCTATTTTTCCCATATAAAATTACAAATACTTTTCTATTCAAAAGCAGAGGTTTATGTATGTGTATTCGATTGAGCCATCAAAGAAATGCCAGTTTGTAAACAATACTCTGCATTGTTTGTAAACAGTGCCAATGGGGATGGGAAGAGAATATGCTATTTAATTGTGAAACATCATTTGCAAGAGTATAATTACTATTAAAAATGTAGAAGAAATTACATTCCGAGAAAAATTTGTGCAACTTATTGATGACATGGTTAATTTAAAGCAATTATGAAATAATTTGATAAATTCTACCCTTTATTTTATGACCCAGTGTCGAGCATACAAATACTTTAATTTTCGTGAATGATTTTTGTTTCAATTTATGATTTTTACGTGGGGCTGAATTGCACAACTTTTAAATAAAAGTGAGTGATACAGAATATTTAAGTGTATGTGCATTGAAGAAAACAGTTCTATATCTTAGAATGAAGGTTACTATGTAAGAATAGCTTCCTTTATCAATCAACTTTGGTTTAATTTCTTTTGTTGTGAACTTATTTCTGAAAATTTATCTAATTTTAAAATAATTGTTTATATAAGAATTTAATCTAAAGGTTTCTAAAATCTCTATACAAACTTTTAAAACCTCTCATCATGGCCAGGATTAATAGGGGGGTGATTGTACCAAAAATTGTTTTGGTTGTAATGTTTCAGGCAACTTATATTTCACAATATACACGAAATTAGTAAAAAAATGTAAATTATTTAAAAGAAAAATGAATATTCTCACCTCACATCTCTAATAAAATTATATGGAATAAAAAAATACGTTTAGAAAGAGTTTAACGTAAATAAGTGTTGTGCAAACAGAAAAAATAGGTTAAGAGTTTATGAGTATTAGATTATTTCTTATTTGTAGTTATTTTCATTGGTTTTTAGTTTTAAATAAGCTATAAAAATTGTAATCTACATTATTATTTCACTCATTGTTTCATGTGTAAAGTAAAATTTCTGAAGTAGTATGAAATATAGTTGATACTTCAAAAGTTGACACACATTAATTTCTGGCTACTGTACTTTATTACAGAATTTGATCTAATCAAGTAAACCTCTCAACTCCTAAGCAAGCAGTCTACAGGCAACACTCTTGGGGGTTCTGCACTTCTTTTCACAAAAGATAATTCGACAATTTGTCTGAGATGATCATACAACAAGACGGGCTCATGCAAATTTTTTTTCTGCCTTTTAATTATTCTTCAATACATTTATGAGTACAATAAATAGCAATTATAGTTTTGAAAGTTTGATTGACTTTTTTTTCGAAATTGTCAATTTTTTTTTTTCAATTGATTTTAAAATATTATTTCAAAGTACAGTGTCTTTACAAAAACATTTTTATATGTTCACCATTTTGCAGGAAAAATTTAAACGTCTCTATGTTCAAGGTATTCGAAAACATGCTGCCTCGTATGAGATTTATGTGCTGAAAAAATCTTGGAAATGACAAAATATGGAAATACATTTTCTCATCTGTGCATTAGCTTACTAATAACATTGGACTACGAACAGATTGTATCAAGAAGCACCATTTATCTTTGCATTGAGAAGCTGAGTTTGCCAAAAAAAAAATAATATCAAGAGTTTTGCTCGAAAAATGCTATAATAATACATACTCATATTGAGCATCCAGAAGTACATAATTTATATAGTTACCCACATTTTGCAGTTATGCAAAATATATACTGTGCTGTGTAATATTCAAATACATAATGAAATTGCACAGTATAACTACAATACACTGCTCCATCATGACATTAGCAACAGAACAAAAAATTTGAAAAACACATGAGAAGTTATGTGCCATATGAAATTTATAATGTGGCTCTGAAAAAACGCCTAGAAATTTTAATCAGTGTTTGAACTTCGAATCATCAAAAATACAGGAAAAAAATTATTGATCAATTCTTTTTCTTTCAATAGTTTAAAGCAGCGGTTCTCAACCGGTGCTCCGCAGAGCCCTTGGGCACTCCCCAGGACTCCGCGACTCGAGGAAAATAATAAAAAACAGTAAAATTAAAAAAAAATTATTATAAATATTTTTAAATAGTAGTTGAGAACCGATGGTTTAAAGTATATATTTTTAAATTACCAAATGCACAGAAAAAATTGAATGCAGAGACAATGAAATAGAATTCGTTTCTAATATATGTATATACATATACGAAAATAGATTCAAAGTCCAGAAAATGAAATTTGAAAGTCTTCATTATTATTAATATTACATATACAGCCGATACGCTTATAACATCCCCACAACGTTTTCTCGATTATTAAGACTAATTATTTTCATGTCCCCACATCCTGGAGCAGGACCCTTAGGCTGGGATCTGGCTGGCCCTTCTATAGTGCATTTATAGCGTGAAAAAAATTATAGTAATTGTCCCGGGACAGGAGCCTTGTCAGCCCCGGCCGTTGTGGAAACATGGGCGGGGAGGGATTCCTCCCCTCCCCCCCTAACGTCAAAGGTCTAATGTATATATGAATTGACATCGTGTCCCCCCAGACTTCCAAGTCTATCTCCGCCTATGTGTGGGGGCCACGGTCCCAATCATTCTCAACAATAAGATTTTCCGTTTAAAGCGTTTTCCCATGATGGTTTATGAAAAATGTTATATAGGCGGATCCAACTGTATAAATATATATTTGGTAATTCAACGTCCGTGAAATTTAACTTCGAATTGCCCAAAAGCGTGATATGAATTTCAGAGTTCATGAAACTATGAAGTACCCAAGAAAGAAACCGAAAAAATGGAATTTGAATTCCGCAAAACAAATTACCAAAAAAAAAAAAAAAAAAATTCAAGTCTGAAATTGTACAGTCGAATCCCGTTATAACGAACTCCAAGATACCGTAGAAATCACTTCGTTATAACGAAATTTCGTTATGAAGTTATTGCAGGTTTTAGCATTGCTCCTACGTAAACTTAGCTGGGGGATGAGAAAAGTGTTCATTAAAACGAGATTTTTGCTATAACGGTATTCGTTAAAACGGGATTCGACTGCATTAGAATTGTCAAAAATATTGAAAAAAAATTTTTTTTAGTCCGCAAAACAGACTTTGAATTATCAAGAGAAAGAAAGAAAAAACGAAACTTCTGAGCACGAATAAAATTCGAATTTTCGAAAAATACCCCAAAAAAATCGAAGTCTACGAAATAAACATTAAAGAAAAGTGGTGAAGTCAGAAAACACACTAATCGCGCATGCGTTAACATGCCTGTCATTTTTTAACAGCCCAAATAGCAGTGGCTACATTTTCACGAAAGAACCGACTGCTAACCGGTCTGTGAAGCGCGGAGAATACCGTTTTCCAAATAACCATCGTTTTAGCAGGCGCTTGCATGTTAACAGCCGTCGGTGAATACGACCATAAGTTTTCTCTTGTCTTATTTGCATATTCGCATGCATCTATGTTAGCAATTGGACGAAATGTTTTCTGCAATAATGCATTGTTAAAATACATGTCATTTCGCTCGCATCGAGAAGAGCTACGCGTGTCCTTATTGGCACACAGGGCTTGAGTTATGAAGAAAGACTTCATTTTTTGAATATGTTTACATTGGATGAACGTAGGTGTCGAGGAGATATGATCGAAGTGTTCAAAATTTTCAATGGGATGGATAGGATGGACCATGAACTTTTAGTACACCGCCAATCGACTGCTTTTACAAGGGGACACCAGTATCGATTGGTGAGGGACAATGCAAGGTTATGGTGTCGCGGGGAATTTTTCTCCAATAGGGTTGTTAATAAATGGAATAGCTTACCCCCGGAGGTAGTAAATTGTAACACAATTGACACGTTTAAAAAGAAATACGATAAACATGTTGGGGTAAATCGAGAAGCTATCCATTCTTAGAATAAGACAACCATAAGTATTCTTTATGGGCATTTTATCATGTGTATATATTGTTTGTAATTTGTGTTAATTGCATTTTTAATTGGGTTGCTGTATTTTTGAAACATGTGACATCCATATTTTTATGGGCATCTTTTTATCAGCCACCTCGTTGGGCATTTTGCCTGTTGTGGCGTTGTATTTGTATTATAAAATACATGTCATTTCGCTTCCATCATGCGGAGGTGTTGGTGCATATTATGCTCACAGCCGCATTTCAGCACAGTCTTTTTTTCAATTCTTGACAGGGTTAAACAGCTCCTGTTGAGCCGAGGCCTAGCGACTTTATTAGTTCAAACCCAGCAGAATTTATTCTTCCGGTGATTTTAATTTTGCATTTTTATGACTTTTTAAAAAAAAAAAAATTTGGTAGTATCGGTGTACTGTTCATTCAATTGTGTGTGGATTATTTTGATTCATGTATGTGCCCTTAATTATTGCGAATTTTAATATTGCAGTTGAGGAAGGACTAAAAAAAACCCAGGAGAGCGGTAAACAAAAAACTTTTATTTCCCTACGTTATGCCTCGAGATGCACTAGGGTTGCAACCCGAGGTCTTGGTGCCCACAAGAGTAATTAATATCCATTTTCACCAAAATCTGATTGGTACCCAAATTTTTCTTTTTAATCATTGAACAACCCATCTTTTGATTCTGTTCAAGACTGGTTTCCGTCCCGCACGCAGTGTCCATCTCAGACAAGTTTCACTGTGTTTCGATAAATGCTTATGGAGATGGTTGCAAATTTTTGGGAGGGAGCAGTCCATAGACCGGATACAAGTTTACACTCATGCCTAGAGAGCAAGGGATCAAATGCGTCATCCAGAGAGAAAGGGAAACAGGTCAATGAGATAAACAGATACAAACCCTCTAAACGATAGGAGTGGGAGAACAAATGTCCACTTCCGTGTATACCATAGTTTCCCCGACCTTTTTTGTCCCATCGCCCCCTTCTTCATAATTTTTTTCTCCCACTGTCCCCCCCCCCCACCCAACGTAATCTAACCCATAGGATCCTATATTATACCTGTGGCTTCTACTGACCACTGGAACTTTTGATCGCCCCCAGCGGACATCAATGTCCACATTGAGAATCACTGGTCTATACCAATGACAATTTTCAACTGGATGCAGAAAGGGGAGGCTGTATTCGGCTATGTCTAGTGTAAATGTCTTCAACCTTTTTCTAGTTGCGAGCACTGTCTGTACCGGCATCAAAAGAAAAGCACCCTTACAGTATGTTTTGGAGGAAATTGGTATACTTTTAATCCTTCAATGCAATCTGCACAAGGTGTTTAACTGATCAAGTGCTCATGAGCACGAAAAAGGACACGAGCACTGAACACTCTGGGGTACTTAGCAGAGCATCATGCATAGGTGCCAATTCACCGATTTGCAAAGTCTATAGTTTATCACATGATGGCATATTTCACAAAGAGACCATGTACCACAAATAAAAGGGAAAACTAAAGGATCTTTTCTGGGATTACATCTGGTGACCATATATACCTTTCCCAGAATGCATTTTTCACAATCATAGTTTTTTTTAAACAATTGGCAACTTTGCTTGCTTTTGGCATCATATTTGACAAGTTAGATTTTTCGTACTTGAAAACATTGATGATGAAAAATATTTCTCATATTTTTCCTGAGAAAACGTGATCAGCCTAGACTGAAAGTATTCTTTAGGGATTTTCCATTTGAATGAACATGATTAAAAAGAATTTTAGGGATTTTTCTATAAAGATATGAAAAATCAGAAAAATTTGATAGCTGAAAGGAAACTTTTAACAAGGCTTTTTTTTTCTCAAGCCGAACACACCTCAGTAAATTGCCCATGGCGATAGACCTATCTAGTGAGTTGTGTCGGAAGTGTACGTACGTGTACCCAAGTCTGAGTACGTATCTAGTGTTGTGCAAGATTTTTTTAAAATAAGGCTGAAAAATTTGAAGGCTTCCGGGTAAATCAGAAGCATTGTTACCTATGACCATGGTGCTCGTAAGCAACAGGTTGAAGAGTTTCCTGGCGTAGAGAGTGAAGGACTGTATGTGAGCGCGACTAAAAGACTGGCCTAGAGGGCAAGGTAATAAGTCAATGAGTGACAAAAAAAGTGGTCAACCAAAATCAGTGAGCAACCAAATGAGTGATCAAGAGCGTGTGAAAGCATGCAAGTGATTATGTGAACGATGCAAGTGATTATGTGAACGATGCAAGTGATTATGTGAACGATGCAAGTGATAAAAAGACAACAAGGTCACTGGGCGACTAAATGAGCCATGGGTGCTTAAAGGTAAAGGGGGCTTCCATGGCAATGAAATCTCATTGCGATTTGCATGCCCCCCCCCCCTTTTCCTCACGAGGGTGGGGCTGGAAACTATTACAATAATTTTTTTTTTCTCGCTGTAAATTCACTACAGAAGGGACCATGAAAAGTTTGGTGTGTGGGACCCTCTCAAGCAAAGATCTCAGCCAACTTAAGGATGTGGTGGTGGGGCTATATTGATTTGTGAGAGAAGGTATGTGAAGTCAACCCTTAAATTGGGCTCGGGGGGGGGGGCGGCGCACGATGTTAAGGGGGCCCCCCCAGCATATTAGGCCGGTTTTTATGCCCCAATAAAAAACCATACATAAAATCTTGTCTTTCCCCCCCCCCCCCAACAGACTTCCTAGTGAACGTATTCAGTAAATGGTTGGGGGGGGGGGGGTAGGCAGAGCCCCGTTAGCCTTCACCGAGGTTGAGGGGGATGCCTAGGAAATAACACACTAGGAAAATGTAAACAAAACACACTAATGGAGCATTGATCTCAATCCATAGACATCCATTAAATAAATGCCTCACTCACCCTTCGATATAGCTCCTATCGGCCAAATATTCGTTCAAGGCCTTGACGCCGGTTTCATTTTTAAGATTACCGAAATCCATTGAGAAATGTTTTAAATTAAAATTAAATCACAGACACTGAACAAAAATAAACCCCGGAGTACAACTGGAGGAGGAGGCGTGGCGGAGCGTAACGAGTGTATATATATGTCTTATGGCGTAGAAACGCCCACTTTGAGGAAAAACATGTATGTTGATTGAATTGACGAATCGGGAGAGATCTTATTTTGGCACTTATGGCTTTGAGAAATAAAAGATCAGTTTTGATTCGTTTATTTCATTATTGCGTCATTGCTGTCCACGGAATGATGAATGTGGTATCTAAAATTTGTTTAAACAAAATAAACTCAAACACATCGCTAAATCGAAATTAACCAAAAATTATTATTTGATACTAAAAATGTGTAAATTATATTGAAGAACTCGTTTTTTAATGGAAGCTTTTTCTTCTCCTAAGTGTAGTTTGTATCATATTCCCGTACCCCATTATAGAAACTGACCATATTCCAGTTCAACATTGATGTCTTGGAAAATTTGAAATATTTTTTTTATTGACTTAGCATCAATTTTGGTAATGCAAGTAATTTCAGTTGCATTCAACACATAACTTATGAATATTATAGTGATAGATTAGATTACCGAATTTAAAATTCTGAATACGGGACACGTATTTCCCAGTAATCTTCAAATTGTTGACAGCATCAACCACAACAACAAGAATACTCATGCAGCTTGAAAGATTTGTTTCAGAAATGTGGAAAATATGAAAGAAATCTTATGTCCTTTCGTAAAGATAAAACAATTGTTTCGGAAAATGAGTGTGTAGCATCTCAAAGTGCTGCCATCCAACTTCGAAATAAAAAGTAACAAATCAACGACTTATGATATAATACGCCTGTATCGTAGTGCCGAAGCCTCCGAATAGGGCACATTGTGTGCGTCACGACCTGCACCGCTTCATGGCCAGTTTGTATGATGACAGTCCGCCCATAGGGCTGGGAATCAGCCGAAATTTAATTCTGGTCTGATTTGCAGCACTGATTACACAAACAAGCATGAGCTTCGCGAAAGGAAACGCCGTAGGACGTAGGTGTCTTGTTTAAATTATTTTTCTAAAAAAAATACGATCAAATAAAACTTGTGAGCTCTTGAAATTAAAGCTTCAAAATTTTGTGAACATGCAATGTTAAAGATATAAATAACAGTTCGTCTACTCTTCATATACTCTGTTTCTCGTATTTATATATATCCTAGTAGCCATGCTTTTGATTCTTTATCCATATACCACTTAATCGTTATTCAATGATTGAATCAAACAAATTATTTTTCAGGTTTTTTTTCCCCCTCTATAAAAATGGTGATACGTTTTGTGCCTGATTGGAAACACTTCACCCAAGATAATTTGATCATCTCTATCATAGTGGATGGATGACATGATCCTATTCTAGTGCATTTCCCCCTCTTTCTATGAGTTTAGGTTGTTCGATGACGTCATCACTTTATCACATTTTTCCGTGCCATATTTGAGAAGAAACCTGAAAAAAAATGCAATAAATACAAAAGTGAAAACAAATCGAAATTTCGCTTACGCCGGGAGGGAAGGGGTTTTCAACCAGTGGTCCTCCGAGCTTTTTGCTGTGGCTCACCAACCATTTTTAGAAAATTGCTATTTTACATAGAAAAACTATTAAATTCCAAAAAAAAAAAATCTCAAAAGAGCTCTCACCACTGAAATTTGTACTGCTGTACTTAGAACTGTGAGGTACTTTCCGGAATGAATAGTGATGTGTGCATTTGATACATTATAAACGCCACCGGGAGACCCTATGATTTCATATAGGCTGCTACATATTTCGAGAGGCCAAATTCGGCATCTAAAAGTCATACATAATTACAGAATTTGCAGGAATGCTAAAAAGCATCTTAATGAAAGAAATAATTTTAGAATTACTGATAAAAATAATTTTAGAATAAATGAAAAATTAAAAATGTCACAGAACTACTGAAAGCAATAATTATTTCAAAACTACCGATAGAAATCAGAATTATTGAGAATAATTTTGGAATTGTCAAGCCTAATTTCAGAATTGGTGAAAATATTAATTCATGAAAATAATAATTTATGAAAAAATTTAAGTTTCTTTTGGAAGAAATAAGTTCATAATTGGTGAAAATTTGAAATAAATCGAGAAATTAATTTCAGAATTATCGGGATAAATTGATTTAGTAAAAGAAATAATTGATGAAAAAGAGTTTAATTAATTAACGGATGTTATTTGAAAATAAATAAAAATTCAAATTTAATGAAATAAATGTATTCAGAGCAATTAGACCAAACGCACGAATGAACGGATGACCAAATGAAACAATGACCAAATGAACGGATAGTATGAGAGAAATAAAACGCTTTCCATAGCTAATTACAGACGACCTATCATTATATTTTTAACATTGCATGTTCAAAAGAATTTGAAGTTTTCATTTCAAGAGATCACAAGTGTTATTTGATGATATTTTTTTTAGAAACATAATTTAAACAGAGACTCACACCTACGTCTCACAGTGTTTTCCTTTATAATCTCATGAAGCTCATGTTTGTTTGGAATCAGCGCTGCCGGTCGTGACGTAATCACCAATGCGCTCTATTGAAGTAGCATCGGAAGGCTTTTGGAAAAGTATTTCCGGGGAGGGGGGGGGGGTTGTGGGCTATAGCGCAGGGCGGCCACTTCGGATTGAATGCAAATTTCAGGAATAGGGGCACCGACATTGGGAGGACTGAAAGTGGCTTGTCATCCCGTATATACGGGACTCGAGCGCGTACACAAGAGAAGGAAGGCGCATATTGCATTGGTTTTTTTTTCCAGGAAAATTATTGTGGGGGGGGGGGGGGTCAAATGGTCTCAGCCCCTAGGTTCCGGCGCCTATGTTCAGGAATGAGTGGTTAAGAAAATTAGTGGAATGAGAGAAAGGCAGCAAAATTTTCACAGGTCACAGGTGGTAAAACCATGAATCCGCCTTTGCCTAGGGAGTGAGTGACCAAGAAAGTGCATCTGAATGATGAAACAGTATGAAAGCCTGCGAATGACCTAGAACAGTGGTGTGCTAGTAGCTCGAAAATGCCCAAAATACGTCATAAAAATCATGACGTCAAAAATCCGAGCCCTAGTAATGACAAATTGGTGTTTATATTTGCGTGCCATTTGGTGTTTATATTTGCGTGTCGTTTGGTGTCTATATTTGGTGTCAAATTGCGTCTACGTTGTTTTTGTATGAGTATCTTTCATCATTGTTGTATATTTTATAATAAATGTATACATTTTTGGATACATATTCCCCTCTCTCACAGAATATATAGAACCGGGGCTTAAGGGTGCCCCTCAAAATTATTGAGACACCACTGGCCCAGAGGGGAATCTCGGCTTGAGGGCCGAGATTATACCTTTTGGCTAACCCCAACCCCCTCTCCCCCTTCGCGTACGCCAATGTATATATCTTGCATATTTGTCAAGCATATATGTTTTGCTTGGTGAATTATAAATTTTACTCATTGGGTCTTGTGGAAGCTTCTACTTCACGCCATTTTTCTTGATGTAATCGCCAACTTCACTTGATTTGAAATTTTTTTGGTTGCTGTTCTTATACTTCCCTAAGGAACACTATTGGCGAGCCGGATAGAACCCCTTAGCAGGCCGTAGTCTGTGCCCACCACCCACCACTAATTTACTCATTCAAAAGCAGTAGTTCTTAATCCGGAGTTCTAGGAGAGACCGGGGGGGGGGGAGGTGAGTGTCAGCAAGGATGAGAAAACAACAATTTACTCGTTGTTGCTTTTAAATTGCCCTATATGTACAGAATATTACTATGTAAAAATATTCGCATGGACTTCATTTTTCCTAATTTTATTGGCACGGGGTCGAGTTGGTCCGTTGATTTCATCTTACTGGCACAAATTGTCCAGGGGACCGCACAACGTTAAGAAACCCCCTTGGTCAAACCCCCTTGTAAAGAAAACACTGAAAGAGGGAAATAAAAGAAAGGAGTCGTCACAAGAAATTGTATAAAAAATGGAAATTTTCGAATTGATTTAAAAATGGTGCGAGTTCTAAAAAGTTTTGAGCCTTAATAGGAAAAACTCTCTTAAATTGCTCCCCCCACCCTTCCCTAAAAATCAAATTGCACCACACGTTGGGAATCACCTCATTAGCTTTGTGTCATGCTGTTCGGGACAAAATACCGGTTCGTAGAAAAAAGTTCGTGTTCGTAAATTGAAGGTTCGTGAAATCGAGCATCGGCTGTTTTTCTAGACAGGCAAGTTGTTTTATGTGGCGCTTGTTGTTAAGTCCAAATTTATAGCTGTATCGTGTATTTTTACAATGGAGGTCATTTCGACGGTTCCTGTAGTTCTAGGGGCATCAGTGTTTCTCAATTTTTCTCAAAACAAGGACCAGTAAAATGTCTGAAACAATTTTACGGATTACATGTGTCACGTATTACGGGACATTCAGGTAATTTTTCGTTGTTGCTATTTATTTTTACACATTTGTCTTGTATTGTCAACGAAACTTATTTGAATTTGTAATGTTTACTAATGGCGTCAATACACTCACAGAGTTTTCATAATATAACTTACATTACGATAATTATGGCAAAAATTATAAATATTCATCTCACATATTTGTCAAGTTTAACGTTTTGTCCTCACTTCTTTTGCAATTTTAATTACGATTGGTGATTATGCCTACTTCCGACAACGTTTTTGATAACTGTCGATGTCCCGTATTTTACGGGTTATTATTTAAGATCCCAGTTGGCAGAATTTTGTTTTTCCTCAATGAAATATGGTCATCATATCATTTGAATATGAAATACATTTTTGTTTACAGTGATTCGTAGCAGTACTTTATTTCCACACCCTTAATCAATTTTGGCAGTAATTCGCAAATCGCATTTAAAGCAATAAATTGCAATTTTTTTAAATTTTGTGATATCCCGTATTTAGGATCGCAATTTTCTGCCTTTTCTTTGATGCTGAATCTAAGTAAAAAGGTGCAATTTTTTTTATTTGGACCCATATGGATATCACTAATATCAATTACAACTGGTGAATAATTTCATCAAGTCTGCCCGTGGACCACGTATGTTATCGTCTCTGATCACCTCTGATCTGTGTGGACCATAGGTTGAGAAACGCTGGTATGTATAATTCCGGTAGTTCTAGAAGTGTTTTGTAAGAGAGCGTTCGTTAAATAATTCACATGCACGATGCGAATTAAGAAAATTTTATAGTGAGTATGGGAGTCAGTAGATGGCAGCACTAAGTGAGATTCTCTTAAATTCGGGAGTTGTGAATATGCACACTGTGTAACTGCAATTTACAGGAACGCACAAAAAAGTTTTTTGCACCCCTGTACTACTTGGACTACCGCTCGAGAGTCACCAATGGGAGGTCCCCACGTGCAGGACCGTAACAGGGTTTTTTGCCGCACCCACAACTTTAAAATTCGACAATGTTGTAATGGTGTGTTTTTTTGTTTCCACCTAAAACTGCCGCTCCCTAAATTTTGTCGCCTGGGGCAGTTGCCCCCCCTGCCTCTCTCTAATTACGGCCATGCCGGTGGGTCAGTAATCAGGGCCGTCTTAAGAGCATTAAGGGCCTCCGGGCCAAGTGATTTTTCTGAGGCCCTACCTGGCAAATTTTCGAAAAATTGCACTACTCATTTTTCTGAGCCCCAATTCTCTTGAGGCTCCCGGACCGGCCCGGGTTTGCCCATGCATTAAGACGGCACCACTAATCACTAACCCAAACAATAAAACGTTCGGAAAAAAAAATAGATGTCGAAGAGTACTTTTGTTTTGCTATCTTAAGAAATTTCTCAAAAACTTGAAACTTCTCTGGAAGAGATTTCTTGCGACCCCCTCCCTCCTCCTCCAAAGCAGGAGTGGATCTGCGGAGGGTGATCACGGTCCCCCTAAGCGAAATGCGATAATTCATGAAATTTTCTATATGAATAGAATTATAGAAGTGCAACATATAGAAGTATATGTTACATATACTTCCATATTGCAACAACAAAAATTAAACAATATGCTGAGTCTAATTTTTTTAGCGATTTGTAAAATCACCCCTCCCTACAGCGAGCTCTAGATCTGTTCCAAAGTGCGTATTCCTGCGTACGTCCCTGTCACTAACTGGCGTACGTACTTGTTTTGTTGTCAGAATTGATACTTTCCTTTACGCACAGCTTTCGTGGGCCTGATAGAACCCATTCGTGGCCGGATCCTGAGAGAAAGCATTAACCTAATTTTCGAGAAAGTAATTTTCAAGGGTGGGAGATAAGGAATATATATATATGCTATGAGATACGGATAGTTGATATTATTCGAAGCGGTGTAAGAATGTACGGGGTGATTATAAAAAAACTATCCCGACATATGGGCCCCTAACTATCATACCATTCACAGAAACTGAATGAAATTTTGGCATAAGGTATTTTGAGGTATGCGCTCAAGAATGATATGGAAAACAACAGTGTCACTCTAACAGTTACGGTTACAGTGAGAAAATTTCGAAAATATCAAATGACAACACCAAGTTTTTTGTATTGGAATGCGATCTCCATACTGAAAAACACTAAATAGCGTTGGAATGGCACCTGTAGCACGAAAATCCCCGGAGCTAGGCAAGGAAAAAGTAAAAAGGACTTTGCCGTGCACCAGAGCATTAATGTTCGTTTCATTCGTCACACCATTTCTTCGGCTGAGATCCCAGCCTGATTAGTCCTCCACAAGGTCATGTGGAAAATTTGTGAAACACAATAAAATGCTTTATTTTATGCTGCTTCTCTGTCCTTATTGGTTGTCCTCACTTTTAGCCTATCTACCGCCGGTGATTTTCATGCTACAGTTGCCGTTCGAACGCTATTTAGTGTTTTTCAGTATGGAGATCGCATTCCAATACAAAAAACTTGGTGTTGCCATTTGATATTTTCGAAATTTTCTCACTGTAACCGTAACTGTTAGAGTGACACTGTTGTTTTCCTTATCATTCTTGAGCGCATACATCAAAATACGTTATGCCAAAATTTCATTCAGTTTCTGTGAATGGTAGGATAGTTACCCTGTATATAGAAAAACAGGTTTATATTTAACTCATAGTAATCTCTCAGTTTAGTTGGTTTGAACAGGGACGTAATTTCAACTTTTTCCGGGGTGGGGGCAAAGAACATGTACTTAATATATGTATGAATGTATACAATTTT
Source organism: Pholcus phalangioides (assembly GCF_987345545.1). NCBI lineage: Eukaryota > Metazoa > Arthropoda > Arachnida > Araneae > Pholcidae > Pholcus > Pholcus phalangioides. The sequence goes on along the minus strand of NW_028301612.1, from coordinate 8,658,591 downwards.
TAGTGTATTTTCAAAATCCGGGGGCGACGGTCCCCCTGCCCTCCTCCAAATGGCGGGGCCTGGGTTTGTAGCCATTCAAGTGTAGAGGAACACAAAAAATATTTTTTTTTTAAGTTTCACAAACAATATTTCAAAATCCACATGGTCAAATGCTTTTTCAAAATCAGAATAGATTACATCAAGCTGCTGATTGTTATTATGATGTATTTAACCCTTTAAGTGGCACTAAAGAAATCACTAATCCCCCCTCAAAATGTCATTTCTTTTTTTTTTTTAATGCAATAGGTTTTATCTCAATTTGCAGCAGGTACCTACGGGGCATAAGAAGAAAAAGTGTCCCATTGAGAAATCCATTTTACAAAGTATTTGGGCTTGCCAATGCTAAAATAAGAGGCTTTTAAGGGGACGAGATATCTCGTCAATGCCGCTTAAAGGGCTAAATAAGTAAGAAATTGAGTGTTAAGGAAAATAAAAACTTGCACATTAACATACTTGCACTTAACTTACTTTTCTCGCAAAGCCTGGTACCAGATCTCATCAGGTGGGATTCTTATGCGAATGAAGCTTCTAGCCGTGTTATACTTGGATGGTCCTGGGTTTTATGGTTCTGCATGATTGTTGTGAAAGTGGTCGCAATTTTTCTATCATACTTCACTTGAAAGCTTTATTTCTTCATATCTGTTTTTTTTTTTTCACAGTTACCTGTGCAATCCCCCTCCCGCTGCAACCTGTCATATTTTACTTTCACCGTTGGCTCCAGATCATCCCCGGACTGCAAGGAGATCATATGGCCCCAGGTTGGGAAACAAGCTTAAATAGCTCAGTTGGGAGAGCGTTAGACTGAAGATCTAAAGGTCCCTGATTCGATCCCGGGTTTCGGCAGTAGAAATTTTTCAAGGGACAGAGTCCGGGTCTTGTCTGGTACTTCAGGTTGGGAAACACTATGGGCAAGAGGTTCTCTTCTTTTTCTGCCATGACACCGCAATGTCACGATATGACAAGAGAATCAGGTATCAATCATTACGAGATATCACGAACTCACAGAAACATCGAGGAAGTTTCACAGGCATTGCTGAATTCCTGATGGAAACTTCGTTTCCCATCTCCGAACAAAGTCTTCATCCGACTAAATCAGAAATAATTCTAGAAGTTTAATACTTTTTAGGGGGAATGTCAAATTCAGTTGCCATCAGGATTTTATCCATTCCTACGGAGCTGCATCAATGCTATTGCAACGCACCCGAGGGATATATTTGATAACGATTGGAATTGCAATCTTCAAAACAAGTCCTGCATTTTTAGAATCATAAAATAGTGACCATCATAAAATTATAATTAGAGTCTGTAATTTCTGATTCAAAAGTAGTTGAAGACTATATTTGGATTTCATAATTTTTTCGGAAAATTATTCAGGATTGTTCTAAATTTTCGAGTCAAAAGAAAAAAAATATTTTAAAATTTTATGAGGCATTTATTGGACTTTATAGAAATGCTATACCAAAGATAAGCTCAACAGATACATCTTCTGAAAGATAGAAATGCAAACTGAAGCTACATCGCAAAGTTTGGCTTTCCAACTTGAGCATTCTATGAAATGCTCTCATAGAAATCTAAGATGTTTTAATTTTTACATTAACGAAATTCCATTTAGATTCCCGAATTTCTAGATTAATCCCAGATAGTTATAGCCATTCCACGATGCATTAAAGTTGGATTTATGTCTTCGTACAGATATAGGAGAAGAAATAGAGCCTCGTGTAACTCACACGAAGAATGTGCGCTCATTCCGATGTTATTAATGTGAAGAAATAAGAAAAAAAAGGGAAAGGAATTTAGAAATCAAAACTATTCCGACATTTTCTTCCGTTTCGGGATATTCATATCTTACCACAGATGAAAGAGCCCTTTTTCTAGCATTCTTCTGTGACGGTTATTATTTTTATCTAGACGCCATTTCATTCTTCTTTTTTTTTCCTGTATATATATATATATATATATATATATATATTTGGTATGAGGTCAAGAAATGATCTTAACGTCCAACAACAGGTAGTGTTTGTGTTTCTTATCTCAATGTTTTTAGGGTGCTGCTGGTTCTTTCTTTTTACTCATCGCCCATTTAGATTATTACTTGAGGTCTTCGGAAAATGGAGAGCAGCATCTGGGCGCTCGTGACACTTTCTTTAAGTAGAGGAATTCCACTTTTTCCTCTACATTTCTCTTTCTTTTTTCTTTATTTTCTCTTATTCATCCTAAGTGTCATTTCATTTCATTTTATTTTTTATTTTTCTACTCAAAACACACACACACGAGAGAGAGAGAGAGAAATAGTAGAACGGTGATTCCCCAAGGCTGTTTCATATACTCTAAACTATAAATCTTTGAAGGTCATTTCACCAAGGACGCTTTTACAGAGTTGAGGGCCAATGAACTAAAATGTTCTTTTCTACATCTTCTATTTTATTACTAGCTTCTCCTTCTCCTTCCGCTGCTCATCTTCATACTTTACGGTCACACAGGAGCATTCTTCTCTTCTCTTGAATGCATTTACGCCTTGCTAAGCTAATAAGTATTCAAGAAGAATATCCAATGAACACCTTTTAACTTGAAATTCTAATTCGGGATTCATTTATCATGTTTTTACACCAAGTAGGATGCATCTCTTTCTCTCCCTCTCTCTGAAGGTGAATACCTATCTGCATGTGATTATTATTATGAGATATGATGTCGATCAACTCGTTGTAATTAGAACCTGGAACCTTCGAACTCACTCATCATCTATCCTCATCTCCGTCACCTTGTTAATTAGCCACTGATTAGCATAGCGAAGGATTTGTCATCCCCCTTTTTTGACAGAAACATCGCAGTAATTATGCGGAGTTGATAGCAAATTTTTAGGATGTTTCTGTATTTATGATAATGATATAAGTACGTTGTTTTGTGCATGTTGTGTGTGTGTATAACCTAGTCCCCATTCCCTAAGGAGGTGAGAAGAAAAAAAAAATGAAAAAGCTCTTTCTTACATGCAGTTATTTGATTGTCAAATTAAATAAACGGGTTTTCCTCTACGATATTCAGCTCACATTCCAGTTATGATACGGACACACGCATCATACATTTTGTCCTAAAGTACATTGCTTACTAATATGACCCCCTAGTTCACACTTGAATCAATGTAGATAATTTGAATTTTTTATAATTGGATAAAGAAACTGTTTCTTTCCAATAAGCTTTTATTTATTTGAAATTAAATAAGATAATTGCGGGATCAAATAAAATATAGGAAAAGGATCACGGAATCGATTTTGTAAGTGGGGTTCATTGTGATCTCAATTCAGGCATTATTTTGATGGAAATGGGGGGCCATAAGGGTGTTTTTCGTTCATGATTTTTTAATGAAACTTGAATAAAGTGTTTCAAGATTCCTGGGGGAAACGACATGCAGAAATAGTGGAATGGAACATTGTCTACTCTCATCATCAGCTAACCAACTGCATACAAACATAATCGAATCGATGTTCACAAAATTCGAAATAAATGGTGAACTGGACGGCATTTGGAGAAGAATCTGCCTCATCATTTGAATGTCATTTGAAAAAAAAATCCTCCTAAGGGTAGAGAAAGAAAATCGCTCTTCCTGCTCTAGGCAACGTAATAAACCTGACCAGATACTGTGAACAATTTTTCAAGCGGAAGATACGGATCGATATTTGTTTTTTTTTTATAGCGGTGCTGTTATAGTTGAGAAAAATTATTGTGATGGTGGTTTTTGTCAGTATAGTGGTGCCATCTGTTGTGGAAATTGGGAAACGTGCGGTAATCAAGGGATACTAGTGAGTGGCATGTTGCCGACATTCATCCGACGGTGCCATTCAGCATAATATATACACTCCAAGGAGGGACAGTTTTATCTGCTTTCATAGCTTAGTGGTAGAGCACTTGCTCAGAATACGAGAGACGAAGGTTCGAGTCTTCGTATGGGCAGACATGAATTTTACTTTCCTGAACATTAATAAAGCATATACTCGTCACACAGCCGGTTTTCCGTATACGTATATCGTAAGGAACTGCTTAGTCTAGCATGATTTAATTATAATTAATCAAAAGAAATAAGAGAAAACATAATATATACATGAATCATACCCGTAGCTGATAAATTACTTTATTTCTACGATCTGATGGATAAAAAAAAATGTGCCCTTTCGGAAAAAAATTTATATAATCTCGTTATATCTATCAAACACTAAATTTATTCATTTCATGTCTTGAGTGATTTTGATGTATAGTATATGTATATGATTAACGTGTATACTAATTTCTCTTTCTGCATTACTCTGAGTCATTGACTGGAAATAGATCGAGCAGCTGAAACGAATTCAATGAGTCAATGAACTATTCTTTTTATTAAATAGGATAGTTTGTTAATGTTTAGCAAACTCGCTCCACTTAGAATGATATCGTAGTTAAATAAAAAAGAAATCAATTAATGCATTGCTGACGTTGCAATCGTTATGCTTGTTCTCATGGATATGGAAACTGGTGAGTCGTATTCAGCTGAACGGTGAGAAGGATAACAGAAATAAACAATTTATACGTGTAAATCTTTTCATACTCATTTCTTACAAAAGCTTCAAACACCCTATTAAATTATAGTATTATATATTTTTTCTGAAGTATTCAAAATTTTGGAAAAGATGGGAAAATACAGGGTGGGCAAAAAGTCCGTAGAAGCTTGAAAAATGAATAAAAGCCGGAAAAATAACCGAAATAAAAAAACGGTTTGCAGGGTTAGCATCGCTAGGTCACGGGAATTTTTTGCAGGAAAAAATAACTTAAAACAGCCGATAGGTGGCGCTGGTACTAGCGACTTTTGGTGGCAAGAATATGCGAATGAGACGGTTATAAGAACTTGCGCTCCTAATCCACAAGCAGTTCACTGTTGTGAACCGTGTATGTGGACCTGCTGCACTCTGCCGTTGGGAATGTGATTCGCCTGCAATGTGTCATCCCCTGTGGTGGTGGACATGTGGAACACATACTGCTGTCATAAACGATTTGGAAGCATTCTGTTCGTTATTTACGTATCTTTTCTTTGACTTGTGAAACGTCAGCGCCACCTATCGGCCGTTTCTTGAGTTATTGTTTTCCTCGGTCTTAAAAAAGTCCCCGTGACTTAGCGATGCTAACCCTGCAAACCGTTTTTTATTTCGGGTATTTTTCCGGTTTTTATGAATTTTTAAAGATTCTACGGACTTTTTGCCCACCTTGTACATATATATATATATATATATATATATCACTTCACATATTTTTGATGGGGGAAAGGCATTTTATTTTTTCCATTTAAATCGAAGAATTCGGTGAGAAACATACGCCAGGCTAAAAAGAAGAAAAAAAGCATATTCTAAAATTCTATCGGTTCGTCTTCAGAACGATTTACGCACGTATTCGTCACGACAATAATTTCATATGGTCATGCAATATATATAAAATAACTTATTTTTATGCAGATTCACGTCAATATTTCACTAAAAGTGTGTGATCATCGGCATGCTATGAGCTGTCCTTGAGTGGTTAGCTGAAAGTTCTATTTCCAATCAATTTATACGTATATCACCGAATATTTCATGGCAAGCCAAGCAACACGCACTAGAGGAACGTAAAACTTGGAAGGACCCACGGCCGGTTGGTGCGGCGCTGCGAACGCAACGGGGTTGAGCGAGGGGAAGGGAAGAGAAGAAAAAAAAAAGAAGACCGGAAAAAGTCCGGCGTATTTATTCATCATCCCATGGTGAAAGTAAATGAGCATATGTAGACGCTCTTTGGTAATTTTGCCAGCAAAGTTGAACGATACCTGAGATTTCTCTGCTTATAGGCGGTTGCTCGGGTTACGAACGTCTCGGTTTGGGAAGAATTTGGTTTACGAAGAACAAGAATGATTCGGTTTACGAAGCAGCAAAACGGTTTAAATCCCGAAAGAAGTATATTTCAGAAGTCTGAAACTGCAAGTTTTTTCCGACAGAGCTTGATTGGATATATTTCACCAGAGTAAAGCTCTCGCACCATATACGGCTTCTCTCATTCAGTCCATTGATCTCTCTTCTCTCAGCACATCATATGAAACTTCATGTAGCTCTGAAGAAAATAACTTTTTCAAAGATGTTTTGTAATAATATCTGACATAAAACAAACTGTCAACGTAACTTCTGGACATGTTAGTTTATCATCCATCATCCCACATTGCATAAATCTTATTTACAAAGCTTGGCAGCAATGTGTTACAGAACCATCAATGTGGCGTGGAGTATATTTTGTGGGCAGCTAGTGTTGGAAGTGGATTTTTCGAGAGCTTTGACGCGCTGAGATTATAGATGACTAGCTATAATACCCGGCGCTGCCCGGGTTTTCTTCAATGAGGTTTTTTGGATCACGTGATATTTCCCTTTCTTTGAGGGACATGTAAACCGTGTCTAAGTTCACCAATGTGGCGACTTCCTGCGTGACTCATGAAATAAACAAATCTAGATTTACAGAAACGTAAAAAAAAAAAAAAAAAAAATATATATATATATATATATATATATATATTATTATTTTTTTCTTTCTTTTTTTAAAGGGTGCTAGGTATTTCGATTCCCCTTTGAACTTCAAGTTATCCATCTCTGCCTGTTTCAGCTTCAAAAAATGCTTAATTAAAGCTGTGGAATTTTTTCGATGTACTTTTTACGGGCCCATAATTAATTTTAACGCAACCTAAACTATATGAATTTATGCAGTTCAATATCAAAAGACAATACGGAGACATTAATTTTCAGTGAAGATATAGATAAAAAGTTTAAATCAATGTTATTGCATGGATATCCAATTCAAAAGTAGGTCCTGCTAATTACTTCATATTTAATTTTCTGGGCTTCGTATAGCCTATCTCTAAGCGAACTCAATATTTCAAATATCAAGAATTCAATATAATTCTTAAAATTATTGATGTGACAGAAAACCCCACCAAATTTACGCATTTGTACAGTAAAATCGGCAATTATAACACTGATTTCCATGAGGATCACCCTTTTCCTGACCATCAAAGCGATGCTGATGATGATTACGACGTCATTCAAAAAACCTCATTACTGGGAGTATTGAAAATGTGGCAAACCATTATAAAGCCATAAATATTATACATATACTGACAGCGTTGAAGAAATTACAAACCATTGTAAACGCATATACACGTCTTAAACGCATTGCTAGGGAACCACGGTAACCAAAGTAAACGTTCGGAAAGTGATTGTTGAGGCCCCCCCGCTCTGACGACATTTTAAAGTAGCCTATCGTTCAAATCGGATCCCATTTGGTCTATATGCAAAATTTGACGACGATCGATCTAAAATTGTAGATTTGGATAGAGAACATACACACACACAGACAGAAAATCAATTTTATATATATAGATATTCACGAAAACGAAACCAGACTTTGCCCTGGCATCGTTTGCATTCCATCTATTTCGAATTATGGTAATTTTTTCAGTGTTGGTCTCACCATATTGGTTACGCACAAGAGCTATTGTAAATGTTCACGATAAGTAATCTTCGGAGTCACAACAACGGATTAATTCATTTTATATTGATTTTTATGGGAAAAATTATATTGGTTTACGAACTGACTTAAAGAAGGAATGAAGTTCGTAAAACGCGAGTTGACTGTATTCTGTACTTTGTGGTAGATTGATGATTTTAGCTCTTCCAGCCAATATTTCAGAGTTCGAAATCAATAGATGCATTGTGATTATCCCATCGACTTTATAGATAGAGAAGCAGATATCTATTCACATGCTTGAAGTTGGTCGTTAAATACGCTGAAGTACTCGACTGAACTGATTTTGTTGCTGCCTAGTCTTTCTGACCTTTCAGAAACAGCAATGGGGTCATAACACTCCCTTCTGAAGCTTGCACATTAGAAACACTAGTACAGTACAATATAGCAAGACTCTTTTTTTTGGCCAGTAGTTTTTTGGCTCATTTGGGAGCAGTAGTTTTTTTTCTTATATTCAGCAGGAAAAGAAATTAAATTCTACATATCGTTAAGTTTAAGGATATATCATATCGTAGTTAAGTGAACAAAGTTTTGTCATTTAAACTTTAGAGTAGTCTATGAAGGCCATGTTATGGAAAAGCATGTGAGCAACAACAAACATGAAAACAATGTTTTTTTTTATCAGTCCTCTAAAAGCAACAGATCATATAAAAACTATGCTAATGAAAAATTGGCAAGAAATTAATTTAGTGATATTCAGACATCTATAGGCGATTTTTCATCGCTATAAGGTGTATAAGAATAATAATATTGCTATAAGGTGTGACAAAATCATTTTTAAATCGCATGGCTATTTCTTTTTTCCTCAGACTCTGATTGATGATATTATTATATTCAAGGTCGATTATACTGAAATGGATTCTTTGACGCAATAAGGCAGGAGAAACACAAGGTCGGGAAAGATATTCCACACAATTCGACACTTTGGTATCTACTTGGACCTTGAAGATCATTTTCGCTCTTTCTCTCTTCGCTTCTTTTCATTTTTTTTACTATTATTTCCCCTTTTCCATGAGAAAATAAACGTCTTTTCTCTTACTTATCGCTATTCTAAGTGGATGTTATACATGATAATATAATTAACCAAGTTTCTAAAAAAGAAATCTCTCTCTCTTTCTCGTTTTCTCTCTTGAAATTCTTTCAAACCTACGCCGTATGCAAATATAAGTGTTCCACCGGACCCTCATTTGGTTGTTTGCCAGGCCAAACATGAAGAGAGAGAGAGAGAGAGAGGAAAGAAATAAAAGTAGCTCTGATTCACATATTTGAAATTCTGTTGGACATGTGACCTCTTTGCTCTCCACATTTCTCTCCTTTTCTTTTTTTTTTTGCTTATAGCTAAAAATAGTTTCTATGTCACATTTTGATAACCCACTGACACGTTGCATTTAATATTAGTATCACTGGCGTATGATGTGACGTACGTCACAGTGACGCTTTCTCTTGATTCATCGACATCATTGTTAATTTTCTTCTGGACTATTCTGTTAGTATGCGTTCCCATCTTCTTCCGGCTTGATTGAGCTCAATCTCAGTCATGTGTGTATCTATAGAGAGAGAGTAAAGAAAGCCTCCCTGTTGAAATAGGCTTGATATTTACATTCATAATATATAAGTATTCTGTATGAATTTTAGTAATTAAATTTGTTTTGCATAATTTTGAATACGCTATAAAAATACAGGATTGGGATATGCAGTCAGTAATACTAGTAGATAATTGTGAATTGATAAGAAACGAGAATCAAAGCATTATTCATAGAAATGTTGTTTCATTGCACAAAAGGATTCAAAATTCTAAACTTCAAGCGTTGGTGGAACACACCTAAACGACACTAAATAGAAAAAAACACCAATTCTTTTGGCGAAGTATTGCCCATATGGTATTTCATGGTAATATTGACGTATCGATGTACTTTTTCAAGCAAAACATTTTTATTGATTAATATTATATACAATGATGATGCAACTTTTATGTCATCACCTGATATTTCTTTATACGAAATCATTTCCCCCTTGTGTGTGATGTAGAACTTGTCATCGCAGATGAATGTTTATAGAAATATACATTCAGAATTTCTATTCTTTTGGAGTAAAATTTAGCATCCATATACACAGGCGCTCTCTCTCTCTGTCTCAAACTTCTAGTCCACAGACCTATCTTTGCAACTGTTGACTTTAGAAGTATACTTCCATTTATAAAGTCTTTAATAAAAATGCGGTTTCTTAAAGTTGAAGTATCGTAGTCTTTTTTTTTGAGTGGTACATAAACAAATGAAAAAAATAACTTTTCATATAGATATAGCATCTCCTGCGCTGAATGAACAACCAAATATTATGTATACACAAAAACTCAAAAAACAACCAAGATACTCATGATAAAAGATCTCATTATTAGCGCGATGCAACACCAGTCTTGAGAAATCATTTGAAAAAAAAATCATCGAGATACCGTAATTTCACACAACCATAGTCCAAATGTCCGTGCTCACTTTAACATCGATAATCGAAATACTAACAGCATCTTATGGACTATTTAATTACTAAAGCAAAGAGCATGGATAGTGTAATATGGAGATGTGGTTAGGAGAGACGCCCTCTCTCCGATACTTTCCCGCGAATCAGCTGTTAGTTGGGGGGTTATGTTTTTCACGTTATCTTGTCAGCTGCTAACTTCCCCAGCTACAAGTTACTACAAAATGCTGTTCTGCGCTATTGATGTTCTGTATTGCAGGTAATTTAGTACTTATATATGTTTAATAAACATTTTTACTGTTGCGTACGTATAAGAATACTTACAGAAAAATAGAAAATTGTACTTTGCTCACAACCATTCAGTTCAACCATTTTTATGGACCACGAGCTGTTACCCGCAACCACTCATAACCCACTTGGGGGGGGGGGTGAATTTTCAGAAATCCTGTCTTGGAGGGTATCTACTTTATAAAATATATTATTGACTAAATTTCATATTTATGGCTTCAGCGATTTCGGCTCAGTGATGATTGCTCCATATAACCTTTGAACCCCCTTCTCTTAAAGGGGGTTGAATTTTGGTTTTAAAGGTTTCGGCTCGGCTGATTTCTCCATACGACCCCCTCCCTATTGAACCCCCCCCCCTAATGACCCCACTTAGCGGTTGAATTTCCAAAAACCCCCCTCATAGTTAGTCTTTACGTCATGAAACGAACCTTCTGATCAAATTTCATTCTTCAGCGGTTTTGGCTCGGTGTGATTTCTCTATGGAATTACTTTTAACCCCCTTAGGGGTCAAATTAAAAAAAATCCATTCTTCACCTTCTAGCAAAGAGGATAAAGATGGATATATGATATGGTTGTAGTACATTCTGTAAACTATGGTTCGTAAGCAATTTATAACACAAAATATTCGATGGGCTATAGTTGGGACTTCCTAACACAACTATGGTCCAAAATTTAATTAAAAAAAAATCCATATTTGAGCTATATAAGGAATAAAAAAAAAGTGTTTAACATTAATGCTTGATCTTTCTGCAGGCAATATCAGCAAAAACATTTTTTTGAATAGCTGGAATACAGAAGTTATGATGATTAATGTAGAAAATGGTGTTATTTTGAACCATAGTTGTTTGAAATTACGGTATTGAACACGTAAAATTATTAAGTTTTGAATATTTATTATTTTGTTGGCAAGTATTTACTGTCTTGAAAATCCGCATTTTTAGGGGACTATAAGCAATTAAAATGTAGTTTGATTTTTGGTTTTTATTTTACAAATACAATTTAAAACTCTTTTTATCTTTCACTGCGTCAGATACTTCTCTTTCTCTTGCACAAAATTTAATTTGAATTAATCGAAATTAATTTGAATTTTGAAACGGTAAGTATATTTAGTTTTTTGAGGCCTGATATTATATGTTAAATAAGGAGGGGGAGCACGCGTAGAACTTGTTATAAACGTCTCTTCTGCAGATGGAAGTAAATGCGGAAAACGTGAGTGGTTCCAACACATCAATATACTGGGTCATATGAGAACGTAAACCAGAAGTTGGTTTCGCCGTGAAGCCACTTAACAGGAAAAGAGTATTATTTAAAAAATTATTTTTAAAGGGTGAAAAACTCATCTCATTTTTTCAGTCACGTTATGAAAATAACATTTTCTACAATTTGAATCTAATTTGATGTTTTCGCAATATGTGAATCATGATACCAATTATTGGCGATAATTATTCAACAATTTAAAGTCAAATATTTCGATGAATTTTGCATTTAAAAATATAGAATTTTTTATAAATGACTGCTCAACTTAAACCTTTCGCTACTGACGGTACTTTAAAGTATCACTAATTTTTTTAACCTCCATAATATTTCTCCCGTACATTGTTCGGTTTTGGTATTTTGAAGCATAAAAACTGTATAATTACTTTACTATTACCAGATAACAGCCCAAGTGCCGGTCAACTAGTTTTTTTAAATATGTCAATTAGTAACATTCAGTAATATGTTACGCCCCTGTAAAAGTGTTTACTCCGTTGCGCAAAAATGTTATGCAGCAAAACACTGCTTTTGCAAACAAATGTACAAAATAAATTATGACAGTCTTTTTCTGGTAAAATAAAGAAATATTCATTATTACATATTTTTCCATGTATTTGAATTGATACTTTGTATTTTTGTTGCAAGTGTATAGTGTTGACGAAACTTTAAAGGGATAGAGTACCAGGTAAATCAATTCGTTGTGTAGGATACTGAATAATTTTTATCAACGCAATTTTTTTGACAGTCTTTAGTCTATAATTTGAACTAAAATGACCTACCAAAAAGCTTACATGATAATTATTTCATTTTTTCCTAATATGGTATTTAAAAAGTTAAAGCAAGTTTCGCTTACTGAAAGTGTTAGCTCATGGAATCTGTATAATTTTATGGAATCTGCTCATGAAGTCTGATCATGAAATCTACAATCTTCTATTCAATCAATTCGTATCAACTTGCACATCAAGTATGAAGATTGTTGTACAAGAGAAAACCGAGCATAAGAAATTATTAAATATTTCTTTCTTTATTTCCTATGGGGATAACTCAAATTATCTCTTTTTTTCCAATGCATATAAAGACAGGGATTAATGACCGACCAGTTAGCGATGATCAGCATATTTCTGTAATGGTAATTTGACACAGTTCTTAAGTAATAGAACGAATCGCGCTGACGATGAAATACTACAAGTCTAATTCAAGTATACGGAATTCTTTTCCATGGTTGAAATTTGGTAATGAATGGTTTTGTAAGCGTAAATAAGCGTTATCTTAGGGAAAACTAGTTAAACGAAATGTGCGCATATAATAGTTTTTGTTTCCTCTAGATTACATTCAAAAAGTTTCTAATGAGAGAAGAAACATCAGTATATACAATAACATACAATAACATTTAAGACTAATATAAGCAACCTTATTTTTTTAGAGATCTTGGGGGGGCCGTTGAAGTATTACCTCATCATCGATGGCGGGAGGGAGTTTCCGATTTCCTGACTTTTGATGACAAGGGGGAGGGGGGGGGGGGTTTGGATAATGCTTACGTCATCAACCACTTTTTATGAAAATATGAAATATTTTTAATGGCAACTCGGTGCGTCAAAAACGGGAAACCCTTTCGATAGTTTGTGGGCACTTGAAGTACATTTTCCCTATTGATAAGGGGCCCTACAGAGCCACTTTAGTGATCTCTAAATGTTTCGCGGATCCAAGTGATCTGGAAATGTGTCCGGGCCGCTTAAGTGCTCTGGAACCGAGCTACGCATCACTCAAGTAATCCGTAATTATATGCCGCGGATTACTTGAATAATCTGAGGATGTACCACGGGTAACTTGAGTGATGTATAACCGCACTGGGAGCCACTTAAGTGCTTTAAAAAAACTACGTCACATGTCTGGAATGTTCTGGAATTGTACCACGGGGCACTTAAGCGATCTGTAAATGTGCCGCTTAGCTCATTTTTACACAATGAACTTTGAGGAGGGCAGGCCGCATATCAGATATCAGATAACCTACAGGGCCATATTTGGTCAGCGGACCACGGCCCTTTATGCGATTTATCATTATATGGCTTAGACGGTTGGTCGCAATGAATTTATTAAAGATGAATTAATTTATCTATTAATTTGCGTTCATATCCTTCAAATACAATTGAAATTAACAGAAATTGATTATAATAACATATAAAGGTATTTTCTTCCGAAATTTCAATTAAAGAAATTTTTTTTTCGCATTAAAAAATAATTTGATCGTCCGAGGGGGGGGGGCACGAGTCCCTCTATCCACCCCCCCCCCCCCCACCTGTATACTTCTCTGATCCAATGATCCCACCAATATGCGTTAGGATTCAGAAGGGCAGAGTTGGTGACGAAATTTTGCTGACAGGGGGGAGGGGGAGGGAGGGGGGTCAGAGTTTTGTTGACTTTTTCTGCCGAGAGGGGGGGGCGGTCAAAAATGGCTAAAAATTTGCTTACGTAATACTTGAACGGCCCCTTGTGAAGTTGCTTAACTTTAACTATCAATATTATTGTACGTAAAAGTAACGGAGAGAGCGAATTTTCGGATCCCATAATTTGAAAAATTGAGACATACAGTTCGTTAAACGGATTTCACAATTTCATTTTATGCAAAACCTTAGAGAAAATTTTTTTTTTAAAGAAGGTTTCGTTTAGAAAAAGCAAGAAAGTTGTAAAAACTATTTTTAGGTCTCGTTTCAAAGCTCTTTATGAATAGAAGATATTTTTGGATATTTGTTTCCAGTTAAAACTTTCACGAAACCAGGAAATTCGCACCATAAATATTTTTCTCGACTCCTTCCATATAACTAATGCTGTCTAAAATATTATGCTTATACTTATAACGTGCGTAAACGATGGCATAACTTTAGTGGCGTACCTTGTCCTTTGCCTTACTTCCCACTCAGGTCATTCCCCACGAATGAATAAGGAGATAAACAAACATAGTTTTTACAAACTTTGCTGATAAACAAACAATTTATGTATACATTGAGTGAGGAATTTGTTGTGAGCAACCCTTTAAGTACTTTGTTGTAGCAATCCTTGCTTTCAACACTGCCGAGATTCTTTTTGGCATGTATACTGTATACTGTATATCCACGGGATAGGAATATCTCTTGGATATACAGTATTTCTACACCGAGAGCTTCACGAAGAGTGCCCGAAAGGAATAATTAGAGATAATTCTTAGGCATAGCCTATTGTTAATATCAAAAATGATCAGCAGAAAGAGACTGATTTGGCTGTGATGGTTTCATCTCCGTGTGTGAAATGATGATTGTGAATAATATATAAATATTAAAATTTTATAAGTCATTCGATCTCTAAAAAATGTCACAGATTAAAAGTTGAGTTCTTTTTCTCAGCTATCGTTGATTGAAATTCTTGATTTTTTCCCTTTCTAAATGTTAAAATTGAATCAGGGTCATCAATAAGAGATTGGATATGGATCTGGTGTCTAAGATGTCAAATTAGGAAAAAAAAAAAGGCGAAATTTAT
Organism: Pholcus phalangioides; assembly: GCF_987345545.1. Classification (NCBI taxonomy): domain Eukaryota; kingdom Metazoa; phylum Arthropoda; class Arachnida; order Araneae; family Pholcidae; genus Pholcus; species Pholcus phalangioides. Next base: position 8,643,474 of record NW_028301612.1, on the reverse strand, counting down.
TCTCTATAAAAGCTTATTGAACATTACACAGGGAGGTGAAATGCATTCTTGGCCCGGATGACCGATTATCTTGGTTAAAATAACCAAATATCAAAAGAAATATGAAGTCGTAAAAATTAAGAATATCAGTCATATCGATATCTCGGTGAACTTTCATTCATATGCAGGTAAATTTCTTCTGGAATTTTTCAAACAAAGAAGCAAATTTATTTAATTAATGTTTTTTAAAATGAAAAATTACGAAATTTGAAAACTAATGATTTTTATATTTATCAATTATTATTTCATGGAAGTGGTGCCACGCCCCAAGTTATTGCATGCGTTGTTTGGATTCCGTTGTGAGCGTTATTCTTTCACCACGACAATTTTTTTTTTTAATTTTTAAAACTGCCATCAAATTTTGTTTCAAAACGAGAAATCGGAAAGATAAGCTATATATGCCCCACCATCTACCTTCATCAGAAGTAGGCTATGCATTTGCTTCTGAGAAACAACAGAATGCAAATATTTAGGGTCCTCAGATGACACTTCAAATTATTTAATGCCATTGATATTCAATAGATGGCGCAACACCATAAATAAAATCGGGTCCGGGATCTTCTTAAACGGTTTATTATTTTCGAAACCAAAGATGTCATAATCTCAACGAGTTTCTTATTGCTCAGCGCATAAATACATACAAATGGAAATAGTTTTCGGATTGTTTCTTCGCTTCGCCAAATATATTCTCGGTTATATTTGGCGAAGATGAATTTCAATTTGTATAAGTTCAAATTAAGCTCAAATTACGTACCATTCTCAGGAAATACCTTTCAAGATATTTTCTGCTCATCTAGGCCTATAAATATAAAGTATGTGTCTAAAAATTCTTTTACCTGTTTGAGATGACCTCACTGGCAGCTTCTTAACTTCCAAAGATAGAATCACGAACATAACAACGGCCAGAGAGATAAAACAAAAAGAAAAGAACATTTAAGGCAGTGCGATATATAGGAGAGAGAGTGTGGTTAGTGTTAAGATTCCTTAGATTTTTAGGAGTCGACGTATTGACGTCAACGTTATCAGCTGGCCTTCGATATTACATTTGGCCGAATAACTTCTGAGGTTAAGTTATGTGGGGGAGGAGAGAAACCTAAAACGAAAAAAAAGAAAAGAAAATTAAAGCACGGAGTTTTTTTTTTAAAAAAAAAGTGATCCGGACCATTCCTATAGTATAGTCGGGAAGAAAAAAGTTTCTTGTTTCTCGTGGCAGGTATAGCATAGTGTCATAATATAACCTCTTCCTTATCTCTTAAAATTTTCTATATTGTCGTTACGCCAGTCTTCATCATAGGTATGGGAGGAATCTCGAACGTTTTCCGTTCTCGTCTTTTTCTGCTACATACCGCTCTAAATATTTGATGACGAATTTCTCAGCTTTTTGATTCCACACCAATCACCATCACGCTCATAGAGCAGTTAAACAAAAACCACAAACACATGGGTTAGGCTGTGTCATAGACACGTGATGTGAGTACGTTTTTCTGTGCCTTGAATCGATTGGTATGTCATTATCATCGCCTTTGTCTTTGGAATAGCTAACGAACGGTACCAATGTCATCTATTTTTGTTGTGAGCTGCTCGAGATATAGCGGAAAATTGTTACGAATCAGGGCAGCGAGCTTGATGTCCAGACGGGAAGAGATATTGAAACCGGAGTGATATCATTTGATTCGCGCCTGACGATACCATTGTTTTTGGTATTTCCTGAGGTATGAGTGTTTAAAGAATTTCGTGACGCGTCTTTTTGCGAATGCTCCCAGTATCGGCAGGTGATTTAAAAGACGTATCCACGCCAAAATATACACGGTGTTCACTCTTATCGTTGTCTAGTAGTTAATTCCTGCAATATTATTCTTAAAGGAAAGACTTTTTTCTGGTTATTATGGTGAGAACTTATACAGAAAAGGCTACTAGTCTCCGACGGGAATCGAACTCAATCCTCTTGCAATAAAGGCAAGCGCGCTACCCATGTATACACATCACTGGATACATGACCATTCTTTTCTTATTTAGGCTTGGTAGCGTGACGGTAGGCCGAAAAAGAATAATAAAAAAATAACAAATCACATCAATCTCGCTACTGCTGCCATCTGGTGGGTCATTTGCTGAAGTTAAGAAGGGAGGGGCTACTATGCCTCTACTTCAGCGCATCATTCTACAAGACGTAAATAAAGAAGGGGTAGTCGTGTGTCTCCTGTGGTGTAAATAGTTGGCGCGCGGGATTACAAGAGGACGGGGTTCGATTCCAGGTGGAGACTAGTAGGCCTTTTAAAAGTTAACTTCTAGCACTTCCGGTTATTTCAATTCCTCTTTTGTGTGTATGATTTAAAAAAATTTTCAAGAATATTTTTTTAAACATTTTTCATGTTCATGCCATTTTTTTACATTAGGGTAATGTTTGATCACGTTTTAAAATTCTCAAAGAAACCTTAAATGGTGAAATTAAACGTACAAAATTCAGTTTTATTTAAATCTAGTTTTCTTAGTTCTTGAATAGAAATTAGGGCGGCTTATACACAGATGAGGCGTGTGAAATGCCGGGACATTTCTATGAAAGCTTTTTTCTTTGTCCATTTTTTTGGATGTGTTTTTTCAAATGTTCCACACGTTGTTGTGTGAAACATTTGAAACAACAGAAACCACTGTTTCAAAAAAGTTGTGAAATACAAATTTTTATAGGGTTTCGGGGTCCTATAAGATATGTATACAGGATGTTACAATACAGGATGTTACAGGGTGTACAAAATCATATCTTTGCACACCCTTTATTATTTCCACCGTTGGTGTTAGAAGCATATTTTCAATCAGAAATGTATTCAAAATTATAACGTAAGATATGTGACATTTTTCTACTAGGAACCGTATACGTACTAAGATACAAAAATTTAATTTTTGATACGATCTTCCTGTACTTTATTTTTCAATTAGAAAGTTGTTGCCCTGTCTCTCCCGTACCCAACAAAAAAAATTCTTTGTTTTCAAGTTCAATATTAGCTGACATATTTGGGTTCGAAAATCACTGAAAATAAGGGAAAGAAAAGCACGTGTCTTTTAAGGAGCAAACTCGAGAAAAAATTTTAAACTTTCTTTTGAGGTTGGAGATCATTAAAAATTTTCTACATTCTGAGATGTGCCCCATTAACTTTGCATTTGAAAATATGAAATTTTTGTGTGGATTTTTTCTAATTGAAAGTATGTTTCTCTCTATATCCAACGGTTCAAAATATAATGGATGTATGAGGATATGACTTTACAAATGCAAATACAAATGCAACGCCACAACAGGCAAAATGCCCAACGAGTTGGCTGACAAAAAGACACCCTAAACAAATACGGATGTCACGTATTTCCAAAAATACAGCAACTCAATTAAAAATGCAATTATAAACACTAGAAACAATATATATACAATGCCCATAAAATACTTATGGTTGTTTTATTCTAAGTATGATAGATAGATAGATAGAACCGCTCACAACCACGGACTGATTACAAAGCAATTACCCGCAAAACACCTTACTTCCGTTACCTCAAAAGAGGCAGAGTGGTGTCGGAAAAGTTAGCAAAGATTTATAGTGGTGGCTCCCCTTTCCCCGTGCTCGCAAATATCGAATCACTCGCGTCGTTCTCACCATGAAGACAGCCATAAACGCGATGTAACGTACAAGCCATTTGACAAAAATGGGTGACTAAATCCAATGTCTAGGGAGAAAAATTGCACGTGCGCCCAGTGGCACATAAGAGCTGGAGACCGCAGCCAGGGATTAGTGTGGGAAAGACTTGTGGGCAATAAAGAAGAAAAAAAAGTTGGCATGTTGAAGTGGGAGAGATTTGAGAATGGTCTAAATACACAACATATACAAAATATATACACAGCGCCGCAAACGAAGAAACAAAGCCTCCGTCCACAGTGCTGGGCAGTTTTGTTTCCCTTTTCTTTTACAGAATATGCAATATACACACACATGAAAACACACAGCGCCTCCACTGCGACGAGAATAATCATACAGAGCCTCCGTTGACAATGCTGAGCATTCGCATATGAATTACACACAAACATTATTCACATTACAGAAATTTCCCTTCTTTACACTATTGGGAATGCACATAAACATTACTATGAAGGTAGTATTGGGTAAAAATATCACCATGAGCTCATACAAATATTTATATTTATTCTAAGTATAGATAACTTCTCGATTTACCCCTACATCTTATCGTATTTCTGTTTAAACGTGTCAATTGTGTTACAATTTATTACCCTCCCCCCCCTGAGGTAAGCTATCCCATTTATTAACAACCCTATTAGAGAAAATTTCCCTGCGACACCATAACCTCGCATTGTCCCTTACAAATAGATAATACAAATAGATACAAATAGATAATACAAATAGATACAAATAGATAATACAAATAGATACAAATAGATACAAATAGATAATACAAATAGATAATACAAATAGATACAAATAGATACAAATAGATAATACAAATAGATAATACAAATAGATACAAATAGATAATACAAATAGATACAAATAGATAATACAAATAGATACAAATAGATAATACAAATAGATACAAATAGATAATACAAATAGATACAAATAGATAATACAAATAGATACAAATAGATAATACAAATAGATACAAATAGATAATACAAATAGATACAAATAGATAATACAAATAGATACAAATAGATAATACAAATAGATAATACTACTACTAAACCACACATGTGCATCGTCCATACTCCTCTGCGGAATTTCTAACGAATTGCTACATGTTGGGATGTGCATATCCGTGTTGTGAACCTAACGTGAAGCTTGTTTCTGTGTAATTTTAGTTATAGTGCTGCCATCTGCTAAATATTTTTAGAACTATGAGTTAAGTATAATGTTTCAAGATTTTATATCGTGTTGTAGGCCTGTTGCTCTCTGCGGCGGGACATTTTAATGGGGAGATCAGCTTGCATCGACCCCGGCAGCACCGCGAAGTTGGGAACCACAGATAACCAACTTCAGCTGACCACCACTGCGGCGACGGTGGGGTTAGCACCTGGGACCTCGTGATGCGAGGCCGCCAATATGACCACTCGATCATCACAGCGGCACCAATCGATACCAGTGTCCCCTTATCAAAGCAGCGATTGATGGCGCATGGTCCATCCTATGAATCCCGTTGATAATTTTGAACACTTCGATCATTTCTCCCCGACACCTGCCATCTTGAAATGTAAACATGTTAACAAAAAAAAAAAAGAAGTCTCTACTCAAGTCTCGTGTGCCAACAAGGACTACACGCGTAGCTCTTCTCTGCATCCCTTCGACCAAGTCAATGTCCCTCCGTAGGTATGGTCTCCAAAACCTTACAGCATACTCCAATCCAGGACGAACTAAGCCTCGGAAAAGCGAAAGAATGACTTTAAGAGAACGCGAAGAGACCGTTTTAAGAATGAAACCGAACATTCTATGCGGTTTTTTGACCCCGGCAGCACCATCCTGTATATCCTGTATATATATCTAGTATAAAAAAAGTCTTCATAAACCGACATGTGAAAGTCATGTTGGAATACCGGGCAATGAAAAAGTAGACAACGCAGCTCGAACAACAACTAACATCGATAATAGCCTTTTGGTTCCTGCCAGTGACCACTTCTCAATCCTCCGAGAAGTGATGCATCGCCGCTGGCAGGATCATTGCAACAGTCAGATAAATAACAAATTATTTGCCATCAAGCCCACACTTGGCCATTGGCGTTCGAGCTGCAGAACTAACCGAAAGGAGGCAGTTCTGCTTGCCCGGTTGCGTATAGGACACAGTCGCCTCACACAATCATATTTGTTATTGCGAGAGAGTCAACCAGAGTGCCCTCATTGTCAAAGTCCATTGACCATTGCTCATGCTTTTACTTGTTCACATCACCGTCATCATTTTACGACCGCTTTTGGTCATAGTCATCTTTCGCTTTATGACATTTTAAATGACCATAGCGATGCATCTCGCATTTTTAAATTCATCAAGGCCATTGGTTTTTATAACAAATTATAGTTTTACAATTCATGTCATTGTTTTACGTTTCATGCTGCTTTTTAATTTTTCGACATGACAAAAGGACAATTTTTTTTATAATCATGTGTTTTGGCGCAGTTTGACCAAACTGGTCCTTGCGCCAATAAACCTAGAGTCCAGTCCAGTCCTGACATGTGAAAAATAAAATGTTTACATATGACTCAAAGCAAATGTTCCCAAACTTCTGTCACTCACAACTCCCTTACACAATTCATGGTGTTGCGACTCCTCAGAGTAGTTCAGTAGATATTTTCAAAAGAAACCACTTCGGAGAGCATAAAGAGGCACACAAATCAATATGTCTTTCTCGCCGCGACGCACATTTCGAAGAACACTGACTTAAGGTGACCGAGTTATAGCCAGTCAAAATTAGAGAGTTTGTTCATGCTGGCTGGGAATGGGGGGTGATCTACTCAAAGAAATTGGGCAGATTTATGTATTATGTGACTGACGTACTTATTTTATGATTAACTTAATTTCATCTTCAGAAGCGAGCACCTTCAGTAAATCATATTGGTTTATGAGATGTAATTTCTTTACGGCTCCTGATAGCTTGTGAGTCATTTGATCATTTTTGTCGCACCACGGTCATTTTCTGCACATGAGGGCTAATTAGACCGGGGCCTACAATTTATTGCCGATTCCGAACGGTAGGCTAGTTTTTTTATACTCATCGAGAGGTTGGTGCGCTACCCCCTCGATGGGGGACTCCCTGCGGTAGCAATTTTTTCTGCGGTCATGTCACCGTTTTCACCGCACCCCTGCGTCAGGAAAGTTTTCTGACAAGAACGAACCGGGTATCGAACTCGCGACACCTCTAAACATCCTTTGGTACTTTAGGCGAGTATCTTATCGACCTGGGCTACCGCGCGTGCCCTAGCTTGTAAGTAATGATGCCTTTCAGATAAGAAATACAGGGTGTCCTGTAAATATTAATGCGGCCTTTATGTGATCAAACGTTCGTCGTAGGGATATAGTTTCAAATTGAAAAATGCTCAAAAGGCGTTCAAAACGTTCCGTGTATCAGTTTTGAGAGTGAAAATATAGTGTGTAACAAAATGAAAAAATCTAAAATTTTATACGGTTCCCCAGTCCTCTGATTTTTAATTATAAAGTTGTTGCTCTGTTTCTCCTTAGGCCAAAAAAAAAATCGACGTTTATAAATACAATATTCACTGATATATTCGAATTCAAAAATGGGAGAAAAGGTGGGAAGGAACAGCATAAATGAGATAGAGGAGCGTGTTATCCGTTAGTTTTTGTTGGTCTTTCACAACGTTTCTCCGATTTTTGAATTCAAATATCTTAGCGAACATTGCACTGAGAAACTTGGACTTCTTTTTTCTGTTGTCTTCAGGAGAGATACAGGGCAACCCTTTTCTAATTGAAAGTTAGAGGACAAGAGGACCGTAAAAAAATTTAGATTTTTTTGAAATTTTGTTAAACACTGCATTTTCACTCACAAAACTGGTAGAGACTTTGAACGCATTTTGAGTATTTTTCAAATTGAAACTATATATATATATATATATATATATATATATAGCTATACGGCGGACGGTTGATAAAGGCCGCATTAGCAATTAGAGGGCGCCCTGTATATCAGAATTTCTAGAAATTCGGCGTTTTACAATTTGATCAGTTTTTGGTCTTTTAAAGAATGGATTTTCTGTAAATTTTCTTTATAAATTTTCTATAAATCACCATGGTCCGAATATCACCGAATGAGTTGTGCCGGAAGTGTGAGTGTTCGTGTACCTAACAGTCGAGGGCTTTAACACTGAGATTATACATATTCACAAACCCAGACTTTGCCCTTGCATCGTTTTCACTCCGTTTGCATTTAATCTCTCTTCGAATTATGGTAATTTTTTCAGTGTTGGTTTAATGGTAATCATATTGGTTATGCGCAGGAGCAGCACAGTAAATGTTCACATTAAAAATTTTCGGAGTCATAGGAACGGATTAATTCATTTCACATCGATTCCAGTGGGGAAAAAAAAAATCATTTTTTGGTGTGCGAACAATTCGGTTTACGAATGGACTTCAGGAACGTTCGTAAAGCGAGGGGTGACTATTTTGCTATTGTGTTTTCTTGTATTTTTGTGTTTTGCGTTTTACTTTTCTTTTCATTTATGCATCGCGTTTTATTTTTTGGGCATGGTGTTTAATTTTTCTTGAATTTGCTTATCGTTTTCTTTGCATTTGTTTATCGTGTTCAGTTTTCTTTGCATTTATTTATCGTGTTCAGTTTTCTTTGCATTTGTTTATCGTGTTCAGTTTTCTTTACATTTATTTATCGTGTTCAGTTTCCTTTGTATTCGTTTATCGTGTTTTATTTTGTGTGTGTTATATGTATGGTTTCATTTTTGCGTACATCGATTTCCTTATCTCTTATTGGAAGCCTGTTGAGAAGATTATAACCGAATGAATAATAGCGACAATTTTCTCATCTTCTCTGTCAATATATTACAATCACGAAAATTTTATAACATTACGGCAGCTTGTGATTTCTAAATCAGATATATGACATTAAAAAACGAAACTAACCTCCATAATAAATGGCATCACGTCATGGTTGGCAAGTCGCATTGGTAAATGCTGCTTAGTAAATTATTCTTGAATGATTTTTTTTTTTTCATCATTGATTGAAGATAATTCCTCAAAACAATTTCAACAATTGGCACTGTCAATCACGAAAACATCGCACTTGTAATAATGTTGGTAATAACTCTCGGAGTGGAGTTAAAAAATATTCTTATGTATAAATCTTTAAACTTATCCAATGTTATCTCAAAAATAATTCCCCCCCCCCTCCTAGCAACAACAAAACATGATATTTTTCTCATCCTTTCACAAAATGTGGAATGTGCATTAATGATATAATTTCCCTTAAGAAAAAAAAAAATATCTAGTCGATTAAAGAAAATTCCAAGCATAATTTTCACCCTCCATAGAAGAAGAGAATAGAGAAAAATTAAATTTTTGGACTTTTGTTCTTTATTCTCCCTTCCATTAATTACTCCGGCATCGCTCTTAAAAGAATAATTTCAAGATAATTAAAAGCATAAAAGACGTAGGGAAAAGAATTTGAAAGCTTAGGGGAAAACACGTACAGGAATTTCGGGGGAAAAAAATTAGGAAAATGGAACAATTTAACACACCTTTTCTTCCGTCCATAATGTAATCTTTTTTTTTTAGAATATTTTAGTTTTGTTATTTTTATTCAGAAAGTTTAAAGTGTACTCACTCTAGATGAGTGATGATTGAAATTTTATTCGATAGTTTTGGAGATGATGAATGGTTTTCTTAAATTTTTTTTGTTTTATATTCACATATTTGTTTTATTTTGCATGCGTTGAATTGAGTTTTGACAGCCTAAATATATTTTGTTTTTTCAAATTGAATATATAGTGAATTTTCTTAAATTTTCTCAAAATATTAGGATAAGACAAATTTTTTTTTTCAATATTTTAATCGTTTACTTCTAAGTGTGTTTTATGTCTAGGGTCTTGAATAGTATGTCATGGTCACTTCTCAATCTCCGAGTACTAGTAGTCGGATTGGACTTTATGGCAGATCTCAAAGCCTCATAATCCAGTTTTTTGCTTAACTGAACTTAGGTGAACGTCGAGTTTCTTGTAAGCCAAGTGATTTTTTTTTTACCTATCTGTTGTTATGCTGTAGAGAACTAACTGTATCTTAACCCTCTAAGTAGCATTGACGAGATATCTCGCCTCTTCAAGAGCCTCTAATTTTAGAATTGACATGCTTAGATATTTTGCAAAGTTGATTTTTCATTGAAGCAGTTCTCCCCCATACTCCTTAGTTTGCACCTGCAGAAATCGGAAGATAGATTTTTTTCATTTAAAAGCATATAGCATTTTATAGGGGGAATACTGATGCCTACTATGTGCCGCGGAACATGTTAATTTTTCGACAACGAATGTTCCATGATTCATCTGCTGTGCTGTGGTACAACTGGAACTATCAAAGAAAAATTTTGAATTCGGCGGTATTTTACGTCCATCTTAGCGCCTCGTGGACCTTACATAGCATTAGGCGATGCTCACTTTATCGGCATGAGTATTTGTCATGAATACGTCTTTTAAATCATCTGACAATACTGGATGCATCCTCAACAACAAATTGTGTAACGAAATCAACTGAACGCTAATATCTCAAGAAGTATTCAGAATTTTTCACAGTTTTTGATGTCTGTGGGTCGATCTCGTCGACAAATCCAATGGTACCACTTTCGTTTCAATACCTATTCTGGTCCGAGCACCAGACTCACGGCCCACATTCGTAACGAAATCGTTTTACGTTGCGAACCTTTTAAGATACTATTATCTTAAGAGGTTCGCAACGCAAATAGAAGACAATGGTGTCGACTCATAGACAGTCTCACGACAAATCCAACAATGCCACTCTAGTTTTAATAACTATAACAAAATGTGAAGATTCCATAAGATTGTAGATAACTCTCTCATCGATAAGCTAAGGGTAACTTCAGTTTCAACATTAAAACTCGATGTGCGAGGAAGTTTCGTTTTTTCGGAGCATTGTTACGATCGGTTAATTGAGGGAGATGGTTATTCAAAACAATCTTCCGAAATTTCTTCAAAATTCAATATAATTATTTAAAAAATAATAATTTCAGTTTCTTAAGATATGTCATTGCAGTGAAACATTTGAATTTCGAACTTTGAAGCAAAATTTGATCAAGTCAGTATTTATCGCCCGATTCGATAGAAGGAGAGAATTATAGGAAATATTTTAAGGAATCGAATTTGAATCCTAGTGGGAATCGGTATATTTAATCTTCTTCAATCTTCAAGTCTGGTGCAAGTACTAAGGTAGTTCTATTACGAAAGTCAATAGTGGAACTTCTCTGTGTTGTAATAATTACTGTTTTGGTCACCCTCTGTTATAGGGTATATGATAGCGATTGACAGCGATGATAACACACGAAGTCCCTCCCGGAGCAGTTGTTCACGTGTACAGTGCTTGGAATAATTTCTTTTGTAGACTTGATTAGTTCGACTGGCTTAAATAGTAGAATTATCTTGAGGAGTGGATTATAAGGATGTCTAATGGAGTTAGAACCCTGTTGGTATTAGCATTTTTTGCCCATTAAAAAGTTTTTCCTTTCCACTAAGGTCACAATCAATTTGAGAATTACAATTGTTTTTCTTCTTCTTCTGGAGGGACGAAATGTAATATAACAGGGGAATGTGTGTGTGAGGGGATTGCAATATGCCAAAATTTGTTGTGTGGGACAATAAGTGCTGAAATGGAACTCGAGGATGTTGGAGGGAGTTATTGAACATCTCCGGGTTTCAGAGATCGTGGGAATCGACCTTGAACTTTGATCCCTTCCTTCAAACTCGCGGTGACCGTGAGATCCACACACAGAAAAGTAGCCGGTGGTTATCAAGGAAATGGTACCTGCTGCCCCCTTTTCTTAGCTCGTACAAAATATAATAATAATAAAAATATAAGGGAACCTAAAGTGAATGGGTGCCCTATATATACGCGCGTACTCGAATACATTTTTCTTCCCAGCAAAAAATAAAATAAGAGAGAGAGAGAGAGAGAGAGAGAGAGGTTCTTGTAACTGGGGCCGAAACTTTTCTTTCCCGTTTTCTTGAACCATCCCTCTTATCATGCTCGACTTCGTAATAATACCTGAGATTTTGGCGACGATTTATGTATGTATGCATGCAAGTAAGCAAGCAAACATACATACCTAGTAACATACGCATTCTGCGCCATTCCCCTTGCTACTGCTACTTTCTCTGGGTATGAGGGGAAACCCATGGGAACATAACAATAGCGCAATAGGATGCTGTGGTCTCTGTTCCGTTGACCGCATTTAAAAAGACTTTCTTCTTTGCCATCTGTTCCTCAACATGAACTTCGACTAGTCCATACCATTTGTAACTGATCCGTCCTCTATATACAGTTGGTTGGCTTAAAAGAATTTAACGGTTCCAGCACATAATATCCATTAAGCAGGGAACAGTTTAATCAACGTGCAAAACGATTAATATAACTGAAACTAAAGAAGGTCATTAAAAAACAACATTAATTAAGAGAGTAAGCTTCTGGAATAAATTGAGCATTAAAATTAAAGTAAATACTACAAACTGTCTAAAATTCCTATGAGCTCTCTACAGCCGTGACGGTATTAAAAAAGAAGAAGAAGAAGAAAATGGAACTTCGGAAATCTCTTGATAAAGGTATTAGGTGAATTCTTTAAGCTATTAAGAAGAATCTCTTGAAGAACTAATGAATAATTTCTAAGGTTCTGGTGTCGAATCACTGTTTTCCTAAGAGAGTTTGACGTTCTTGTGAGTTCGTTGTCAATTCGATTTGTGAACATATGGGAGTTATAAAACGATTCAGCTGAGCAAGTTTATATATCTGCTGTGATGCTTCATAAGGATCATTGGTGCGAACAGTATTTGGTTGAGAAAATGCCTCCTAGGGATGAATGTCAGAAGTCATTTTTTCATTTATTTCTATCCTATCTCTTCATTAAAATTTTTCCATAGTTTCATGGCTTTCTGATGAATAGTTACGTCTTTATACTGTTCAAACAAAGTAAACTTGATTGTGAACATCCTGCACTTGAACTAAATATCCCTTTATTTTGTATGTTGGCTTACTGCATTGCAAATTCAAAAGAGTGCGTTTTTTAAGTTCGTTAAATTTTCTTTCGCTAATCAAAATAGGCTGAAACGAGGCGGTTGTTCTAAAGTAGAAAGAACAAGGTTACACGATCTCTATTTTTCTTGAGAGTCTTGGAATTTTCTCATTTTCTCCAGTAACAGACTCATTTGGCATAGATGTTAAACAGAATTTTTTCATCTCAAGTAAAAATTACATCTGAAGTTGAATCTGAAATATTCTGGAGCCATTTATTACAAATAGTATGAATATAGGACCTGATTTCTGCTGCAATATAGAATAGAAATATAAAATAGAAATGCAATGCCACAACAGGCAAAATGCTCAACGAGGAGGCTGAGAAAAAGAATAGCAACCCAATTAAAAATGCAATTACAAAAAATATATATACATGATGAAATATTGTACAATGCCCATAAAGAATACTTATGTGGTTGTCTTATTCTAAGTATGGATAGAGCTTCTCGATTTACCCCAACATGTTTATCGTATTCTTTTTTAAAAGTATCAATTGTGTTTGAATTTACTACCCCCGGCGGTTAGCTATTCCATTTATTAACAACTCTATTAGAGAAAGATTCCCAGCGACACCATAAGCTAGAATTGTACTTTACCAATCGACACTGGTGTCCCCTTGTAAAAGCAGTCGATTGACGGTGTACTAATAGTTCATGGTCCATCCTAGCCATCCCGGTGAAAATTTTGAGCACTTCGATCATATTTCCCCGACATCTGCGTTCATCCAATGTAAACATATTCAAAAACACGCGTAGGCTCTTCTCTACACCCCATTCAATCAAGTCTATGTCCATCTGTAGGTATGGTATCCAAAACCTTACAGCATACTCCAGTCCAGGGCGAACATCCTTCAGTCTTAGACATTAAATATTATTTCTGCTGTACCATCTATACATCTCTCCTCTGACATACAGAAACAATTTGGTATTTTCTTCGCTTTTTAACATGACCATGACATGATTGGTACAAGTCTTTTAGAGAACGAAACCGCAGAGAACTTGATTGCAACTAAGCTTTCTTTTCCATTTTCTGTCCAAACATATCTTTTCGTCATTCTTCTTCAATTTTATCAGCATTTTGCTTCACGTGAGTCTGAAAAATTCCCCCACCCCCCCTCTCTCTCTCACTGCATTATGTCCAAATTTTTTTTTTAAACTATTCCATAAAACGGGATGGTCAAAAACGTCAAAACGTTTAACGATATATTTGAGGGAGAAATTTTTGTCACGGAAAGTTTTATTTTCTATAGGTTGGACATTTGTTATAGCGGGGCAGATAGTACATCGAATATATCACTTCAAAGGTTTAACAAACCTCATTATGCTATGCGAGAAAAGTAGATTCATTCAAACACTCGACACTATTATATAAAACTAAAAATTTATTATCACTCTCATTTAATTGATCTCTTTTTTTTTGTCTTCTTCATCATCGATTTCCATATACATACAATTTCCATCAACACAACGAAACTTCATCTTGCCACGATAGCATACATACATATACTTATGTAATATAGAAAGAAACTTGTGCGTACACGAAATACAAAACAGACAATTTAATTACTTTTTTTTTTTCTCAGCACATGCAGACATATACAGAAGAAAAAAAAAAATTTCCAGAAAAAAAAAAAACTACAATAATGCAACGAAATCAACATCTATATCATTTCAAATCACTCGATATTTCAAACATTGCAGTTTCGAAATTATACATATGCATTGAAAAAAGAAAAATAAGACACAAAAACGCACAGAAAAATTCGAGTCCATAATTCGGTCTTTCTCACCTTTGTTATAACATACGTACATACAAGACAACATTCTACACTTTCACATTTTCATATTTTTACACTTTTATTTTAAAGCGCTGTGTTGAAAAATACATGCCTTTTTTTTGGTGCATGAATTATCAACATGAGAGTATTTTTTCCCCTCTTTTCCTCATCATGTATATTGAAATTTCGACGGAAACGTACATCACATAGACATATAGGGAATAAAAATACAAAAAGAGATCTTTTCTGCACATTAAACATACGCTTATAGGTATATATATATATATATATATATATATACGTGTGTTTCTCTTTGATCCTCTTTGTACCATTCTCAAAATTCATTTACATACATCACTGCAACACAAAAAGAAAAAAAAAATATCCCAATAAATGAAGCTCATTTCGAAGAGGAAAAATAAGATTTAAAAAAAATCCATTTTTACTACTTACTGACCTTAAAACATATTTGACCAATTACATGTATATATTCACTAATTGACCAATTTTGATATGGATCTCAGACAACAAAAATCCACTCGAAAATATCTCAAATAATTTATTTCTATCCCCCCCACAATACATTGAAATAACGAAATATTATTATCAGAATATATATCAGAGTATAATATATCAGAAAATTTACGTGAAATTAGAATTTCATTATAACTATCATTTCAATTGGGGCAAATTCATTTTAACCGAATTTGATCTAAGGCCGGGATTACACTGTTAAACTTTCATAAAAGTTCATTTATAAAAATTTTATAAGGTGATCGATTGCATTTGCTAGAATGTTTGTTACCAATACTGTTATTGGTTGAATTTTTCAATTTTTATGAAAATCTTTTATCAAACGTTTATAGTGTAATCCCGGCCAAATGATATACTACCGTATTGCCGTAAATATACAAAGGTTACTTCCTTTCAACGTCCGGTGAACAGAGAATCAATAATAAAAACGAATTATACAAAATTAATATGCAAATATATGTTACGATATATGTAGGTATAACTCTCGACCAATTTTTTTGAACAATCGCCATACAGATTTAGGTATTTATAATATCTTACCTTGAGTTTTCCCAATTCCCTCTTCAAAGAAAGCTATTGCCAATATTAATATAGTACACGAGAAGCGTAGACTAATGTTGTCTTTCTCCTCGACAATGCTCGCCTCCATACTGTAGCAAGGACTCAGGACATCTTCGCTTGTTTTCCAGTCACCTGGACTTCGTCAAAGTGATTTTGTTGGCTTAATCGCACACATCTCAACTACAACCTTTATTTTTCTGAAAGAGGTGAAAAGCACATGGAGACAAAGTCTGCGCAATATGGCGGTTGTTTTAACTGTTTCTATTCAACTTGTAGAAGAGTTCCTGCGTTCTTACAGCAGTATGAGGACGTGCGTTGTCGTGGAGGAGGACAAAATTAGTCTTCTCTCATTCTTATGAATAGGCATTGGCGGCTCTGCAAAAAAACTTTTGCGGAAGCCTTATAGCAAAACTTTTGCCGAGACATGCAAGATGCCTTATCGAAATGCAAGTCAAAAAGGAAAATAGTAGAGAGTTGTACCTATAATTTTACACGAACTAAGATTACAGAGTTATATTCCTACTTTAACGATGATCAAAAAAGAAATGACATTTTTATTTCAACCACTGCTAGAAAATTCTTCATTGCTAGAAAAATTTGATTACAACATCATTTGAAGCTTTCGCAGCCGGTATAGATGCAGTACGAACAGAACTTCAAGGCGCTATGGGGACATTTGCAGTGAAATATTTGAAATAATTTTTACATAATGTAATATAGTTTTATCTACCGAATCAACGATAATATTCAAAAATATTGAAAACAATAATTGTGATATTTTGCATAACCGACTGGTAATTTTCTCCATTAAGACGCATAATTGTTTTACAAATATGACATATAACTGGAGAAAAAAAATTCCATTATTACATTTAAAAAACGATTTATTATAAAATACAGAATTTCTTGTCTAATATATGCATATGAAAGATTATTATTTTCTTCTTATATCGAGTAGTTTTTATTATGAAAAATTCTCTCGTTTAAATAACAACAGCATAGCGAGTAGAAGGACGAAAGAAACACCAAGCTGTCAGTCAAGTCGCTATACCCTTGGCAGTAGGTTGTATGAGCGTATACATCACCAGTCTCCTTTATCCCAATTATTCTCTCATAAAACGGCAGTGCAAGCGATTAACAAGATCACGAAGCTTATCACTTTTATATGGTGGTATATCACGAATAGCTTATTAAATTGTTTTGCTCCAAACAGGAGGTCCCTTGGGAGATATAGTTAATCTGGGATGCTGATTAATCGATATATAATCGAATTGTCTCATAATATTTCTTTAATGTAAGCTGTGCTAGATAAGCACCCCAATTTCGATAAATATTATAATCTCTTTGCTCCAGAGGTACACATATCTGTACTCCTTATGTTTAGCAGTTTGTTAAGCTGGTATTACACTTTAAATGTTTTGTAAAAATTATTTTATAAAACTTGAAAAATGCAACCAATGAACGCCGCATCGGTTATATTCTAGAGAGAATGTAATCAATAAACTGATTGGTTGCATTTTTCAAGTTTTATAAAAGAACTTTTCGAAACCGTTTGTAGTGTAATCCCAGCCTAATGATTCTTTTTTCAAGTGAACACCTGAGGTACACATAATATATATGGTCTTAGTAAAGATATCGATTCAAACTAATTAATTAACTAATTCAATTTTTTTCTTATTCTTCTTAAAGGGCATTTTAACATACAATAAACACATATTAATAAAAAAATTTTACTAGTCAGTTTTGGCTCAATTGTGAAGAGGATAATATAATTACCCTTGTAATGAATAACCTTTTCAAAAATTGCACACTGATTGTGTAGAATCAAAATATTATAGAATGCAATGTGCATATCATGTTTAATACGTTCTAGTTTTTTTTACTAAGCCTGGAATGAAACATGCCCATCAATCATGTATTGATGATAAGTCTTCAACGAAATATATAACCCCCATCAACGCCATTGACATAAGTGTTATGTTCGGCATTTCACCATTGTATTTTTCAGAGCACAATACAATGATTAAATGAGTTACATTAAACGATGAACTCGGCACCATTGCTTATATCACATAAGTCGACACGGAGATGAAAGTCTTTATTACTAAGAGTAAGGCGCCAACAGAGGCGAGAGATCTCATCGTCCGCCATCTTGGAGCAAGAAAACCAGTTTTTTGTTCAAATTCACGTCTAATAGATAAAAAGAAGGCAGTGTAGGTAACACCGATTGGTTATAGCGATAATAACGACACCATACTCTGCTCAAATATAGCAAATAAGTCAGCCTGGAGGTTCCAAAGAGCTCTAATACTCATAGTTATCATCTAACGAAACATTTTTACGGACACCATACTGATTTCAGTCTCTGATCTATTCCTGCGTAGGTAAAGCTACAGAGAATCGGTTATTGCGAGTTAGTCTAACGGTTGAACGCGCGTCCTTCGAGAATTTTTCCTAGGGAAGACGCAAGGGAGTCGAAATTGCTCATCAATAATATATATTTTATGCACCCCGCTCACGATAGATGTAGAGCTACGGTAGTGGTTCTCAAACTTTTGCCACCAGCGACTCCCTTGCCCTAGTCATTGCTTATCCAGGACACTCCAGAATAGTCTCGAAAATAACCCTTTCATGGTTTTGAATAGGCACACACTATTATGGGAAGCTCACTGTGACAAACCCATACTTTGAGAAATACTGAATTATGGAGAAGAGCGCGTAAATTTTCGAAATTCAGTGTGAGCGAATGCAGATTTTTTGAATCTCGAGGTAGCCATTAAACCAAAAAGTTTGCTGGTCAATGACCAGAGTTGCTAGGGGTAAAAAAAAGAAATGCGTGTATTATATTTTGATCAATTAAAAAAATTCTATTAAATATCAAAATGAATCACAGGTTTTTTACATAAATTGGAATTTACATGCTGGTAAATGTTGCTCGAGGCTCTCTTCATATTCTGTTCTAATTTGTACCAACAGACCTCTATAACTTCAGCCTGATCACACAAGGCGTACGTTAAATTCCATCACTCGCACATGCGTATAAGGAAGTGGGGAGATAAGCCTACCAAAAATTAGGGAAATTTCTATTATTTAGGTAAAAATCAAAATGCTGAAAGAAAATATCTTTTGAATGATATTTCAATCAATTTCTGTCAGGAGAAATGTTTTTTTTGAAGGTTTGTAACTCCAAATTTCTCGGTAAGAAACATTTTCTGCCCTCCCCCCCCCTCCTCCCCATCCACCAGTTGATCAATCGCAACGATAATATGCTTATTGTACGTTCAAAAGTATTACAACAAAGCATTTCCGATTTTTGCATTACAAAGTTATGCGAAAATGATTCATTGACATCGTATGAATTTATCATACACTTGAGATACCTGTATCTATTTAAATTACATAAAATATCTCTTCACGAATAAATGCACTAAACACGGGTCAAAATAAAATTACCAGAACCTTCAGGTCGCAATACAACCATAAATATCGAACCAGTAATCATATTTCATCGTACCAGAAGTTCCTTCACAACAATAATTCCGAGTTTGCGTTTTTGTCCATCTCATGAAACATACGAATTCATTATAAACAAACAAACGAATAGAAAAAAAAAATCCTGTAAACGCAAGAAACAAAATTCAAAAATAAATACATAACCAGCACATATTTAAAAACAAATAAACACGAACTTAACGCCATCTTGAAACTACAAAAAAAAAATTAAACAAAATTATAGTTTTTTTCTCATCAGCAAAGAATCACATCACTGTAACATTTCTTTCATGTTCACATGCGTAAAGTACTATATATTTCCGTACAAACGTGTCTTCTATTACCGGAATTCATATATAGTCAGCGGATACATTATAATTCGCCTAAATTTGATCAGTGAAAATAGTCTTCCAAAAAGAAAGGAAAACTATGCATCTACAATCAATGCAGCAGCTACAATGAAGTGCGTGTATCGAGTCGATTCGCACTACCGGTGGTACTTCGGGTAGAAATCTTAACTTTCACCCCCAAATAGAGTCGCTCACGTACTTAAGAAGCCTCTCCTACGGGTAATTCGAAGTACATAGGCTTTTGAAAAAAGAAAGAACAAAATCCTATACATAGAGTACGATGGCGCATTCTTGCTTTACCAACGTGCAAGTTGTGTTCGATGGTAAAGAATAGCTGCTGTACTGTAGCGTTAAGACATTGAAAAACAACAACAACATCAACAGAAAGTACTACGAATCGAAAGCGCCACAGACTATATTTACCATCATTTTTTTTTTCTAGATCATCACGAGTTTCATGCAGAAAACATCACAGAATGAGAGGGAGATTTTTTTTTTCACCGTAAAATGTACTTGAAGTCAATCGAAAGACAATTTATTAATTTATTTTTTTTTTAAATCCCCATTTAATAAAAAATCGGCCTAAAAAAATTTGTTATAAGTCTAACTACGAGCAGCCACACCTATCTACTACCATTCCCGGTAGCATGCCGTAAATGATGTTATGATCCTCGTCGAAGTAAAGCATCGAGATGGAGGACATCTTCCTTGGTGCGCAGCAAGGACCAGCAGAACCTTGTGGGTTGGCTTGCTGGACCAGATGGGTGTGCGGATACTTTTGCAGGAAAACGTACGGGCATTCGCCGCTGCAATAGTTAGCTTCGTATCGCTTCGGCGCTATGATCCAATCCCAACCGAATTCTTCGAAATCCACCGTCAAAGGATAGCGGCAACATCTGACCTCGTTGGAATTCTCTTCACAGTTTAGGCCGATCATCCTCTTGCTTCGCCTGTGCTTCTGCTTCTCGACTTTGATATCGACGAACGGCCTCTAAAAAAAATCAATAAGAAAGACATTAAAAAATAAAAATGCATAACTTGAAGCGATCACAAATCCTTCATTTTTTTTTTCAAACATAAATCCCCCAACCCTTCCCAATAAATGCAAATTGGTGAATACAAATCCTAAAAGCATATCTTCAAGCAATTTACCACACCGGTTAGCATAGGCGGAGATAGACTTGGAAGTCTGGGGGGGGGGCCACGATGATGATGTCAATTCATACATGCATATATACATTAGATCAGTCAACTTCACCTTTGACGCTGGGGGGTCAATGCCCCCCTCGCCCCCCCCCCCCACCCCGCCGTATCTGCGCCCATGTCGGTTAGGCAAGACAGCTTTGACAAGCTTAGTCAATGTTGTTCACATTTAATCTATATGACGCAACGTTTCAATATGTCTGACTAACCGGTGTGCGTTCCGCCATATAAATCAACGTGAACAACAACGACTAAGCTTTTTCAAAGCTGTCTTGTCATATCGCGTCTAACCGATGTGCGCCTCGCCTAACTGATCAAGAAACGAAGTTGCCAAATACTCTATGACCCTACTGTATTCTCTGTGACAACGCCCAGTCTCACTATGCAGCACGGACACAGGGACTCATTCACAAGTTTTGGACGTTAGTATTTTCTACAACGGATACCATTCAAGCAACAAAAGAGCAAACGGGATCAGATTTCCTTTTCTGCGTGTATGCACAAGTTCTCAAATCACGGAGAATAAGAAAATCGATTTTAAAAAGACCTATTATTAGCTGAAGGTTCCAAACTGAAAGAATAACCAATCTACACGAAGACGATAACGACTTCCTATCCAGTTATTTGTGACTGACAAACGACCTATCCGAAAATTTTGACTGAAAGAATACGAAGTCTGGTGAAAGAATTTCTTAAATGACATCGGGCTAGTCATGTATATTTAAGAACTCAAGACTGTTGCCTTCACAATACTGTGCGTGTAGGAGCAGTGGGACATACCGCGATTTAATTACACGAAGGTCATTATAGCAATCCGAAAGCTTCGTTTAATAGAAGAATCGTCAACTAATGCAAAGGAGATATATCAATTTCTTATAGGTTTTCATCACTTCGTTAAGAAATAAACAACAACTGTGTATGAGGAGAGAGTTGATTAGTTAACACATACCGCACTTTCTTTCGTTTCTTCCAGGTAATCCAGGACAAACTCCGTCGGATCCGGACTTGAGGACCTGATAAGGAATCCGTTGTTATCTTTGGGATGCCTGAACCAATGAAGAATAAATTTTTTCACGTCGAACACTATCCAGTGCCCGTGTTTCGAGCTTCGGTCGATGGTTTTTCTCCTGACCTGATTACGAAAAATAGAGAGGAGAAAAGAAAGATTCAAGAAACAACAATAATTAAAATAGTAAAAAAAATTAACGCTATATATAACTTGAAACCAGCAATGCCCTTAATCTTTCAGAAGTCCGCTTCCGTTTTCTTTGAGTGGTGTCAGTGATTTGATCACGAAATGGGCGTGATGTACTCAGTGGTTGCCACAGCAATCCACAGAAAAATTATTCCTCTCATTCAGAGCGACAGTAACTTCGGAAGAACCTATTAAAAACTCTAATATTGTATAATATCCTAGGCTTATCGGAGAGTTCGAAGTAAAAAAAATATGAATGAAAAATAGAAATTGATACGCAAACATTATATGTAAGTTACATATAATATTTTGGTATCTCTGTGCTATTTCCTTGTATAACCAATACTTCGATGGAAGCACAAATCTTTTATTTAGACACAATTTCTCTCCTCTGCTTTCCTCGAACACCTCCTCATCAATGCACGGAAAAAAAAAGTGAGGAAGAATGTTGTCTTTTTCTACGACAAAGCCTGCTTCCCCACAGCAGCACGGACACAGGAATTTCCCGCAAGTTCAAATGAAAATGCACGTATCGTATACCGTGAACTTCGTTCTCAACTGCTGATTTCCACCTCTGCAAATAAATCTGTAGTTGATCACAGAGCCGACCGTTTCCTTCTATTTTCAGCTCCTCATTCTGAAACTGCTAACCTCCCAACTACAGCCTCATTTGTCAGAAGGTGCGAGAATCCGCGGGGCATTCATAGACATTCAGGACACGTGGAAGAGTAGGTAAACTTTGCTTATTAATACTCAGAAAAATCCCCAACGGAAAAGGCAAATGCATGGAAAATACAATTTGCATTTTTCGTTGGCGATTTTTCTGAGAATTCAGGACATGTCAGGGCATTGTGTCCTGCTGCAGTGTGGGGACGAGCGTTGTCGTTGAGAACGACAGGACAACATCCATCCTTCCTTGTTCAAGGGAGGGTATAGAAAAATTCACGTTAACACGCATTAAATGCCCTAATCGAAATGACATTCATGCAGAAAGGAATCAAAAAGCACCATCATTTTATATACGAGTTGCACGAAGTTTTTACTTTCGTTTTCCATTCTTTTTCTCGTTGCATCAGGGGTTAATAATAATAATAATAATAAAGAATAAATAACGTACGTAAGATAGAAAAGAAACATCAGTAGATGATCCCCAAACCCCACAGAATCCTCAACAACTTACTGCAGTCACATAAGCAAAAATTATAGGAAACAACAAGCACCACAGTAAACAGAACTCATATTACAGAAGTATGCATGGGAAAAAGGAAGTCTATTTTTCTTTTTTCAAATATTTTTCCCCCTCCAGTAACAATTCAGATGAATCGAAATCTAAAAACGGAACAGTTTTTCTCGACTGTTATTTTTTTATCTAGGTAAGAGAAGCAAAAGTGAACAACACTATAGGTCCATAGCAACAACTAGAGAAGAACTTCTCTCTCTTCCTTTATTACAATACATTCTCTCCCTCCTCCTTTTTTTCTGTACTTTATCATCTTTTTTTTTTTTTACACGATCGAAGATTTTTATCAATATATATGTATTTTTTCCTATATTATCTCAAAAAAAAGGGAGGTATGCAACCACGATGGTTATTAAGGCGCAATGGGACCGACACTCACAGGAGCCGCCGAGTCTCGTTCGTTTCGGTACTTTTCTTGTAGTGCACATATTAGGTGCACTTGCCCTCGGTACATATCCAACAAGAAATTTTTTATTATATACATATTATTTTTGGGAATCGATGCCGCTTTTCTTCCCCTGCTTTTCCCGTTCACAAAAAAAAAACCAAACTTACACACTTTTTTGAGGGGGCAAGGTTCGTGGACCCAGGTCGTTTGCGTGACATTTGGACATCGTCCGTAACGACATTATTGCAACGAGATCGAAGTATAATGAAGAATAAAAAAAAATAAAATAAAAGACAATATGTGTATGTACAGACGCAACAGGGGAAATCTCGTACAAGCGGGAGTTTTACAAAAAGGAACGATTAAATCCCAGACACGATGTCTCGCAGTTGTGGTGCAATAGGCTCTCTTCCTAGAATGGACTCGCTTCATTATGCTGAATTCTTGATTTATTATACCTATAAGTCCATTAAAGTGATTTATTGAAATATTCTTCCCCCCCCCCCTCTTCTCCATCCCTTGGCAAACATTAGAAAAGATTTCGTTGGAGGTGGTAGGATATGACGACGCATGTTTTAACCTTTGTCTCCGTTTCCTCATGCAGGGACATTACGTGACATTTGCCTCTAACAAGGGTCACTGTACGTAATACTAAAACGATGCCAGAATAATTAGTTCCCTATCCCCCCCCCCAACTCCTCCTACTCATTTTTTTTTCTTTGTTTCAAAGTTCTTATGCACACATGGCTAATTTGGACTTGCATACCGGCTCGTGCAGCACTCAAACCACGTACTCGGACACACAATTTTATTGCTCTGTAGTCTCAATTGAATGGGTCGGGCCCACAACTCTACGTCGGTTGGGGCGTTGGATAATAGTATGAATGAATTTTATTCATTGTGTGTTCGTGAAATACAGTCGACCCCCGCTTAATGAGATAACGGGTAAAAGGATTGCCCGCTTAAAAATCCTCCGGCATAAAAATTTCTCGCATAGAGACAACGTTAATGTTCCCCGCTTGGTCAAATACTACACTTCACACGTCAACAGTTTATACACATCAACCACTAAACACATAACGTTTTTATTGGATGAAATATTTGGAATTAATAGAGAATGTGTTATATTGAAATCAGATATACATTTGAGAGTAAGTACTGGCCTCCAAGAATCCAAATTATCTTCAAATACGTACATTCAATCACTTTATTTTTCTTCTGTGTTGAGCCTATAGAGGGCGCTAACTTTCTTAACGAAAAGTAAAAATCAGTTATTGTGATCATTGTAATTAAGTATAATTTCCATTTCATTTTTTTTATTCAGGAAGTTTTATTAAATGTTGATCCTTCATCAGTTTTGAATATGCGAACTATACTAACGTTGCAAAATGGCAGTTGAATTGTTCCCGCATAATCGGATAATGTGTGCCGGAATCGTTGAATCGTGTGATTGAGCGGGGCCGACTGCACTTGTGTATGTAATACTTAGATTGCTGCTCCCTTAAAAAATATGCATATACTGTTATCATGTCCCTATTATAGCATCTAAATTTTATTATGCGTATGTGGTTTTACAGAAATGACAAATACATTCTTGAAAACAATTATGTTGCGACTAATAAGCTATAGAGTAAATATTAGCATGGCTTTTACGAATATGAAGAAGGTAAAAAAACCTACGTGATGGTGCAATAATGGAGGCGAAATAATTTCATTACATATCTCTGATCAATAACGATTAGAGAATATTATAGTTTCGATATTTGAATATTTTTATACCTGGATCAGCTCAGGGTAATCGTTGTTTGCGTTCCGAAGAATTTGGAATAAAGTGACGTTTCTCTGTGGTACGAGATGGTTAGGCCGGACGTATACCCAAAGGTGCGCTGATTGAACGTGAGACGTCGTGATGCTGCCAGAGAACTTGAAGTACAGAACGTGTTCACCTTCTTCAAGGAGGTGTCTCGTTGGAGCTGCAATATTCAGTAACGAGGAGTTAACATACATTCAATTCCACTTTGCACGAAAGAAAATTTTTACATGTGTGTGTGATTACATCAAAAGTTATACTTGGTTTGAAAATAATTTTATTCAAAATCAAAAAGTTATTTAAAAAAATTTAACTGAAAAGCGACAAATTTCACATTATTTCGAAATCTAACCAAAAAATAATAATAATACTATGATCAAAATATAGGCTTTCCAATATTTCCCTTCAATGAAGTATAAAATTTTTCAAACAAAATATTTTATTAGTTTTTATTTTTGAAACGTGATGCTTTATATCGATATTAATCAGTCATTATATGTTCTAATATCGTAGAGCTTCTCGTTAACACTAGCTTTCAATAACATTGTATGCGCGCTCATCGAAACGATCCAAATATCGACGTTATTTGCGCAGCTCGTTGATGACGTTAATTGCATACCAAGTCGTCTATAATTATTCTGGTCCCATTCATCGTAGATACTAATTTCGCTTAGCCGTGTGTTTTCATTTTCTAGATAGTTCTATTTTAAATTCAACTAATTTTAACTGTTTCGACTACACTGTGTGTGTGTGTGTGTCTCTCTCTCTCTCTCGTTGCGACTCAAACGAAGTCATGTCGACTGACAGAATAGTTTCCTCAGAACGAATGGTTGGTGACGAGATAAGAAAGTAAGTAAATAGTTGATCGGAGTCCAAGAAAAGCCACGTGATTGTGTGACGTCACACAAAAGGCAACAGCTGAGTTTCGATTTATGTGAGAAAGGGTTAAGAGGCTGAGCTTTTTTTTTTAAATGCTCTCATGAACTGGATGGTAGTGCATTTTTTGTGCCTTTTGTTAATTTTCGTGCCTCACCGATGTGTTGACAGGTTTTCTCGCCATTTTCCACTCTAATCATGGATAGATCATTGAAAATAATACCAATAAAAGTTCATTTTCGTTATTCGAGAGAACTAAGCAGTTTTATTTCGGTCTAATAAAACAAAAACTGATTTTACTATTATAAAAAACTTTTTCCCCAGCTGAAATCATCATATACCACTCAAAAATACTCGAAATGGTCACCAAAATCTTGAAATAAAATTGAAATATTTAAAACTTATTTTTTTTTTGGAATTTCAGTGTTAGGAAAAGTTCTTACATAAAGGGTGTCCCATAAATTCGTAAATAGTTTAAAAATCTATAACAATTGGAATACATTGGAAGGAACTGGTACATTTGAATGCGGCTTACGGAAAAGTTATTCTCACGGGAAATAAATTTTTTTTAATAAGAAAGGTTTTCAGGCCTGGAATTCTGTAATTTGCTCTCGTACAATCTATCAATAAAAATTTTAACCAATCTTCTTTTTCTTGCACCAAAAAAAAAAGAAAAACTTTTTCGTGAGAATAATTTTTTCGTAAACCACATTCAAATAACCAACCACTTCAATGGTTATGAAATTCTTTACATTTACTAATTTATTAGGCACCCGGTATATAATGGTACAGGAAATTTTATTTCAGGTGCGGTATATTAATATAAGTGTCCAGAGGAATTGCTATTCATATCCATGAAAACCAGATGGTTAGAAATGATAGATCACCATTGAACTCGACAAACTGTAGAATATTCACGCACCCTGCTGATGGATCTCGTCATATAATGACGAATCAATCCTTAAATGCAATTTATCTTTATTAGCATCAAAATTAAATGAAAAACATTTCATTCAATTAGAATTTCTCAGAAGAAAAGGTAAAATAAATATAATAAGCTCTTAGCTATATCGCTAGCAGTCAATAAATAATCATTCAAAGAAAAATTGGTTAATTTTATAAATATGGTTTTTATATTAGTAGTTTTGCGTTAAATAACATTTCTACAAACAAAATAAAAAAAATCTTCGAAAATACTGTTTTTTCAAAAACAATAACAAGTATATTTTATACTATAGTGTATGGTAGTATGAGGAATTAGTGATATTCACATGAGTTAGATAACTTCTTGGAAGAAATAAATAAAACGAAATTCACATTGAAAGTGCGAAAGACTCATTTCTATTACAAGTACTACGTAATACGCAACTGTAAATTAGATAATAATCATAACTGTTCAAATAACTTTGTCGAATTAACATTTAGGATATTCATTCTAGCGCTTCATTAATGCAGAGTCGTTTAATGTAGGCCTTTAAAATAAATTAGTCCGTAATTTAGTTGTTCATAGTATTTATAATTTTCTTATTCATATGGATGCAATAACGATAGATGAACGATAAGATTATTTTATGCACGTCGGCATACCAGATTTCAATGTTAAGCTCATAAACATACATATTTTTAAGAACTATGTAAATACCAAAATGAATCACTTCTAATAAGAGATCAACGGAAAAGAAAGAAGGAAAACATCAAAGACATAATAGGATCGTCCGGATGTGAAATAATAAAACCTCTGTAATACATACGTAGGCGATATAAGAGTAAACAAAAAACATTCGCTTAGGGATATTAAAACATGTTGGAAAATATATATATATGAAAAAAAAAAGTATTTATCTAGCTAAGCGCAAGAAAACGATATCATTTTTCTCGGTATAGTGTTAGGAAATATTTTCTCGAAAGGGTTGCGTATGTTGCAAAAGAGAAAGAAGAAAAGGGTTAGCAAGTTCATTTGTTGACAAAAAAAAGGAGAGCTTCGAATTAGTTCAATGATTTTTTTTTTTTTTTTTTTGAGATAACCCCAATAGATTCATCAATAGATAAAATTTGCGTTGATTCTAAGTTTTGTGGTTACTTTATCTTCTTGAAGGTAAGCGATCTATTTATATGAGATGTCATACTATACACACAAGTAACAAGAAACATAAATAAATACGTTTTTATTTCACGATCTGCTGAAGTGGGAATCAAAAAGAAATATTAATTTTTTTTGTATGCAATATGTAGGTAAAACTCTCTGCTAATTTGCTACATTACTGATATTCGATTGAAGCATTTATCATACTTTGGCACGAGTTTTCTTTACGTCCTCATGAAAAATATATAGTGCTGTCAATGTGGAACAAAAGAGGAGCATTGTTGTCTTCCGACAACGCTCGTTCCAGCACAGCAAAGGGGGATAGAGGAACTCCTACAGAAGTTCAAATGGCAACAGCTTCTTCTTCAGACAAATTAAGCTGTAGCTGATAGCTGCGATAACGCTCTGGTTTTCAGCTCCTCGTAATTCTGAAACAGCTGACCTCTCAACTACAGCTTCATTCCTGTGAAGAGGTGAAAATCAGTGGGGGAGGGGGGATGGTGGTAAGGCTGGGCTATAGAGTGAATGCTCTTCAACTGTTCCCACTTAAACTTCTAGAGGAGTTCCTGTGTCCATGCTGCAGTGTGGGGATGAGTGGTGTCGTTGAGAAGGACTCTTCATTCCTCATTCCTCTTCTTTCACCATGTACTGACATTAACGGCAATTGCTTTTTAGGACGACGTAGAGGGGTCATTCAAGTATTACGTCAGCATCGAGAGAGGGGGGGGGTGAGGAGGTTTCGGATTAGCTGACTTTTGATGACAAGGGGGGGGGGAGGGGGGTTTGAAGGTTGCTTACGTCATCAACCATCCCTTTTCGAAGATATGAAATATTCTAAGCTGCTGACGAAATTTTGCTGACGGGGGGGAGGGGGGAGGGTCAGTGTTTCGCTGACTTTTGTTGACAAGTTGAGGGGGGTCAAAAATGACTGAAAATCTGTTTACGTAATACTTGAATGGCCCCCTAGGTAAATTCGCGCAGAGGTATGATGAGGTCTTTAACCGAAATGAAAGTTGTTTTGAAACTTACCAGAGAGCGAGAGAGGTTTGAAAATTCATTTTTAATATATATTAAAACTTTTCCGATGCTTTTTCAAGTCATATACAATTGTTTTAATATCAAATGAGGTCTTTTAGTTAGAATAGTTAAAATCACAAATGGTTATAAGAAAACGTATTAATCCTTTAACCGGCATAGCAGAAACCACTAGACTCCCTTCAAAATGCCATATCTTTTTTTTAATGAAATAGGTTTTCTTTACATTTCCAGCAGATGCAAAGTAAAGGGGGAATGAGAAAATGTGTTCCATTGAGAAATCAGATGTACAAAATATCTGGGCTTGTCATTGATGAAATAAAAAAGTTTTTCGTGACCGGATATATGCAGCTTTGCCTATTGAAGGGAAGTACTTAAATGGTTAGATAAATATCAGAAAACGTTCTGCTTATGTAATGAATATTTTTTAATGATACACCAATGGCTTCTACATCATAATTGGTTGTAATAAAATTGGTTATTTCACAACAACTCGGCATTATTATTTTTAACTCAGATACTCTAAAGCAGTGGTTCCCAACTTGGGCGTTAACGCCACTGCGGGCGATGGAATGTTCCAGAGGGGCGGTAGAGACTACGGGTATAACATAAGATCCTATGAGTTAGATTGCGTTGGGGGCGATGGGCGAAAAAATTTCTGAAGAAGGGGCCGATGGGACAAAAATAGGTTGAGAAACTACGCTCTAAAGCAGCGGTTCTCAACCTTTTTTGACCAGCGGAGCCCTTTTAAGTAAAAAAATTCTATGGCGAAGCTCCGTAGGCCAATTTTTTAATTATTCATCAGTTACTGATTTATTTTTACTATTTGAAAATATTTATAATTATTTTTTTAATTTTAATGGTTTTTTTTTTTTTTTTTAAATTTTCCTCGAGCGGCTGCGGAGCCTATGGAGAGTGCACAAGGAGCCCCAAGGGTTCCACGGATCACCGGTTGAGAAACGCTGCTCTAAAGCCTAGTTTACCAAACTTTTCGTTACAACCCCCTCCTTCTGCAGAGAAACTGTTTCTCTCATCGTCCCCCAACTCAAGCGAACCCATAGGATCCTTCCTATGTTATACCCGCAGCTTCTATCGCCCCCCTTCATCGTCCACCAGGGGGCGATATTGCCCACTTTGGGAAACACTGCTCTAAAGGAAACTCGATATTTAAACCTATAAATTGGTGTTCTTCAATTTTGTGAAGATAATGAAACAGTTTTTTTTATCAACTTTTTTCTTTTGTGATTATTTCTATAATTACGTATTAGTACTTTACGAAATAGTTATTGGTCTTCTATATAATGAGTTTTATTCAAAGAACTGGGTGAAACTATAATAATGGTTGATATTTATGCATCGAATAAGTACTCTCGAGCTGACCTAAACCATCCCCGAAGATCGAATCTTACTTATGCTTCTACCAACTGTTGTATATAAACATTGTTTCCTCCCTCTCCCCATACCATAGTTGACTAGAACAAACTCCCTTCCGCTATCATTGATTCTCCCACGACTGCTTAATTTTTGTACAATGTAAAACAATATCTCCGCCATAATCAAACGCATTCTCTTGTATAGGCCTCGGACGACAATCTATAAACAAGTATATAAAATTGGTACACTCAAACGCCCAGAAAATCAATTTTATATACTATATATAGATTGTCATCCGAGGCCTATACAAGAGAATGCGTTTGATTGTGGCAGAGATATTCTCTATACAAATATGCAATTTTAGACCGATCTACGCCACATTTTTCATATACGGTATGCCAAACAGAACCCGACTCGAACGATAGGCTACACTGAAAGTTCGATAGAGTGGGATGAATGCCCAAAATGGACAAAAAAACTGTCAGACAACAAAGGTTAAATGGACTCATCAATGAATTTCGGAATCTTTACGCTGGTTACCATGATTATCAAACAATACATTTCAGTTTGTCATTAACAGACAATTGTAAAAATGAATAAAATAAACAATTTCAGTTTATATACATGTATACAGTATTTCTTGGAATATGCGTGCTTACGTTTTTTGAAACATGACTTCAGAGGCTTACTGCGCTTACACTAATGTGTTTCTGGTTGTTCATTGGTTTTTGTTTTGAAAACATCATCTTGAAGAAACTTATGAATATCATCGTAAAAGTTTTCAACATGAAGTAATTGATACAAATTACAGCTATTCAAAAATAATGCTAAACATTAAACAAGCATTTTCTGACGCGTGTTTTTTGTATAATAGAAATAAACAGTAATAATTTTTGAAGTTATTACTGCTCACACTGCAGTGAGCTTGAGTTTTTTTAAAGATGCAGCAACAGGGGAGCTCTTATCCTTTTCCTCATCCCAACACATCAATAAAATACACATTTTCCGGATATTATGTTGAGGTGACCTCTGAAAAAAAAAGGCCTGGTCGTATCTCCATTGGGCATATAGTAGCGCACTTGCTGTGTTTGTAAGACGACGTAGGTTCTATTCCCGGTGTAAACCAGATGGCTTTTCTTTCCGAGTTCACTTACGCATAATATCCAGAAAATGTCCTTGATTTAGCTGTTATTAAAAAAAAATTACATAATATTTGAGTCGTCCAGTTGCAAAACTCGTTAAGCGCCAACCAGATTTTTTTTACAGAAAGTGTGAAGAAAGCTGTTGTGGAGTGTATTTTTTTGAGCTTACGCTTGTTAAAATGTTAATATTATGCCGTTAAAACTTTAAATTCCAAGCGGTCAGCTCGACGAAGGAGGTTTCTTTTTGATTTTCTGTAAAAAATTCTGGCTGGCGCTTAACGAGTTTTGCAACTGGACGACTCTTTTGACATATTTGCACGCTCTTTAAGCTAATTTACATGAACCTGCTCTGGAGCCTAGAGCAAATTCACGAGACATTATCTCTGTGCTCGATCTTTTTCAGTACAGATCGATGAATCAATCTCACATTCCCGTCGTATTACAGACTCAGTAGCACAAGAAGGTGCTCTTCGATCGTTATTAACACAATTTACATGTGAATGTAAATCAGTCACATAATCATCATTCACATGTAGAATGATTACATGAAAAAATAATATTTCACTAGTGTTTCTACGGTACTTCCAGTTTTTTTTTACACGGATAATTTGTTTATAATTTCTGTGGAAGGTGCCAAAAAAAAAAAAGAAAAAAAGAACTGAGCAATGCTGAAGAAGCAATTTACAACGTTGAAGACTGGCGTGAAAGTATAGAGTGGAAATTAACGCGTGTAAATAATAATATAGATTTTATCAAGAAAAACTCCTGGAGATACGCTGAT
Organism: Pholcus phalangioides; assembly: GCF_987345545.1. Taxonomy (NCBI): domain Eukaryota; kingdom Metazoa; phylum Arthropoda; class Arachnida; order Araneae; family Pholcidae; genus Pholcus; species Pholcus phalangioides. Next base: position 8,610,802 of record NW_028301612.1, on the reverse strand, counting down.
GTACCGCTCGCTCAAATGTTCGAAAATACATTTTTATGGGATTTTCTTCCCATTCTACGTTAGTTATTCCGAGCTAATTACTGTATTTCCCAATTTTTATGAATAATTTTGATTGAATTGTTGTATAATAAATGGAAACCTTAGAAATTTATCGAGAGTCTTCATGTTTTGTTAATTTTTGATGAATGAAATTCCTAAGCACTTTCAGTACATTAAAAGTGAAAAACTTTATGAATTGCTTACATTTTTTTTATAAACGTTTTTTTTAAAGAGTTTTTCCGTTTTTTCTGTGATTCTTGACACTAAGATTTGTTGTTAAATGGACGGATTTTTCTCGATTAATACAATTTTGTTAAATACGTGTGGGTTTGTGACGTCTGAATAAGACTAATTTGTGTAATATGAACTCAATCGGATGTTTTGAAGAGAATTAATTCTATATATTTTACAGACATTCTTTTTTAGGTAGTAGTAGTAACTAGAAACTGCTTAAATGAAACTGATATAATTTATAGCATACTAGCAAAAAAAGGAAAACGAAATCAATACAATTTATATCATATTAGCCAAAAAAAAATTGTCAGCTGAAATAAGGAACATTTTAGTTATAAAAATAACGATTTCGAATATCACATACATGATGTTATGATGTGAATATATATATATATATATATATATACTGTTCCCGATACATATTTGGAAAAACCTGCACTCGTGCTTTGTTGAGTCTGTTGATTGTCATTTAATGTAGTGCATAGCCATGCCTAATGATTTTAAAACGGTCGTAAAATTGAAACCTCACTCCGACGAGACTCGAAATATGTACAAAACTCTCTGCAACGACATGTGAAATAACAGAAAATCTCTCTATAACGATATTTGAAATAACCAAAAATCCCTCAACAACGACACGTGAAATAACCAATAATTTCTCTACAACGGTATTTGAAATAAAAAAACTCTCTCTAAAACGATATCATAAAACCACACAATTCATATTACTCTTCAAATGGAAACAGGAAATAACTATAAATCTGTCTACAACAATATTCGAAATAACACAAAACTCTCTCTACAACGATACTCGAAGTAATCACAAATCTCCAAAACGGTACTCGAAACAAATATATCATAAAACCATGAAAATAATCACGTTACTATTCAAAAAGAAACTCGAAATAACCAAAAATCTCTCTGTAACGATACTCGAAACTACTATGTATAAATCACTTTAAAGAAATATTATTTTTCAAATAACGATTGGAAAGGTCTTTAATCTAATTTTATATCCCTCTCGATACAACAATAAACTTTATTACAATAAATCCTTTTATAATAATATTTTCAAAACAATTTTGGGAACCACTTACAACAGCGTTTTTCTCAACCTTTTTTAATCCAAAAAAATTCAGTAACATATCTGAAACAGTTAGACGGACCATTTGTGTCCCTTATTGCGAGACGTTCCAGTATTTTCAGTTGTTCCGAACTGTTTTACAATTGACCAGTTTTTCCAACAGTGCTTATTTAAATTAGAAATAATTTACCAAAATCGTGACTAAACAGCGTTTACAGAATTATTATGATAATTATGGCAATAATTACCAATATTCATCTTACGTATATAATTTGTCAAGTTTAACGTTCTTTTCCTAAATTTTTCAGCGATTTTAACTACAAAAAAGCATTTTGCGCACTTATGGCAACGTTTTTGATGGTAATTGGTGACGTCCTCTATTTTACAGTATTTAAGAGATCCCAGTTCCCCTTGTTTTTCTCAATGAAATGACCACGTCAGGCTACTACTACTACTTAACCGCACATGCACCTCGTACACATTCCTCTACGGAATTTCTAACGAATCGGCACATGCCGGAGAATGAGTGTTCTGAGTGTATGTGTGTCCCTAACGTATTTATGTTGTTGAGTTTCGCTTGTTTTGTGTTCGTGTGCTGTCATCTGTCCTGCATCTGTCTGAAGTGAAGATGGAAATGTTGGAATGTTCATGTTACGTCGCAGAACTTCGAGGTGCGAATGCAAGCCGGCCTCTAATTTAAAAAAGTCTCTCCGCAGACTATAAGCTACTCCGTTAACAATATGCTTTCTTTCAAACCGAGCACAACTCAGGTCTATCACCATCTATGAGCGATTTACTACCTAGTGAGTTGTGTCAGAAGTGTAACTGTGTGTACCTAAGAGTCTGAATGCGTATGTAGATTGATTTTTTAGTGCTGCCGTCTATATTTCAGAAGTAAAGTGAGTGATATGTTATGATTGAATTACATTTGTAGGTCTGTTGCTCTCTGTGGCTCTGAGACTTTTTTAAAGGGGGAGATCGACTCGCATTCGCGCCTTGAAGTTGGGAACCACAGAAAACCAACTTCAGCCGACCACCACTGTGGCGTTCGAACCTGGGGCCTCGTGACGTGAGTCCGTCACTACGACCATTCGACCACCACAGCGGCGCTAACTATAGGCTGAGAAACGGCAACTCACAACAATATTTTTATATTTAGCTCAAAATCTCTCTCTCTGTCGTTCAAAATATATTTTTAAACACCTCGATAGTTTATATTTTTCCCGAGGGTGACTAATGACATAGGTATTTTGAGCCTCTTCGCCATTTTCTGTGTCAGCCACCGAAGGTGTGGTGAGGAACTCTTTTACAGGATTAAAAAATCAGAGTTTTATTAGTTAATGTTTTTAATTGTAATTTTCACAACTGTTTACTGTTAACCCCCCCCCCCCCTCCCCTTAATGGTCACAATTCTTTTAAGGCCAACAAACTGCATTTTCGTCAGAATACTTCGAAAAGAAACCTCAGTTTTAGGTACGAATTATTTTATCCCGTTGGTGGCTGCAGAAGAGTGGGTTTTACTGTATTAAGAACGTCGATTTAGAGGATATGTCAAAAAAAAATAAAATAAAATAAAAAAAAAAAAAAAAATATATATATATATATATATATCGTTCAGTTTACCATTTTCTCGAGTTTTTCGAATTTACTTTTATTCCTCGCGATGTCGGAATAAGCTAACGATAGAGTTTTACTATAACCAGAGTCAAAGCTGAGTGACACCCTCTTTGACATTTAAACATCAAAGTTGGTGGTGTGTGGTGATGATGATGATGATCTGGATATAACTATAATCCCTCTACAACGGTATTTTTTCTCGGTCGGCAGAATATCGTTATATCGAGATTTCACTTTCACAGTACTGCACGCTTTTTACTGCATTTCATTGCACCGAAATTAAATTTACAAATACGCAATAGAATTCTGTATTCTTGCGAATTTTTTTTGCATTAAACAATTCAGATACTTTTAAAAATATGTAATTTTTAGACCTGTTATTGGTTATTTGAAACGTTAAATATGATTGTTAATAATGTAACAATCAAAAACATTCTAGTCGTTTTTGATATAGAACTTATTCTAGTCAAGAGCTAGAGATATATACAGACGTACAAAAGCTAAACTTTCTCTCTTCATGTATCCCATATTAGTCACGACTGATGCCCGAAAAAGTAACATAAGTTTATGAATGGACTATTTTTTTTTCAGAACAGATGAGGCTGTGTAAAATTTCGCGGACATTGAGAAAAATTCTGAGAGAAATTAATTTTTTATCCGTGACGATCACGCATCTTCAGAGGTACAATTAAGTTAGGTGTTGGTTTCTGTAGTAAGCAAGAAGATCGCCGTACCATCAATACGGAGAACAAAGCTTAACTACACCCGTGAAGTTGTCCGCCATTGATTTAGTTGACACGTCAGAAACTGCCCAGACCACGGCCCCACAGCCAGAGGAGTTGCAAACAGTTTGTCTAATAGTGATGATAGTCGTATACTTTCGCTACATTTATTGAAAAATCTTACATGGTGAACGATTGTGACAAAAAATTTCCTCTCATACGCAACACAAACGCTCACTCGTATAACGGCCAAAAAGTTCCAAAACTTATTTTATTATGGAACAATGAATATACATAGAACCAGATCAGTTTATTTGGTGCTTCCTTCGAAGTAACTATCCTGTACAATTATGCATTTTCCCATTGTTCATACAAAGATGTAAATGCGGAGATCGCAATCCTTTTTTTTCGTCACATCCTTCAGTGCTATCGTCGTCTGTGCCCAAGTGGGGCAGTGGTAAGATGCTCATCTTCCACCGTGAATGCAAACAGGTCCGAATCTGAAGAAGAACATCAGAAGCAAATTCTTTGCTTACCGAGCTCAGGGTGATCACCGATATATGACGCCTTCATTTACCACCTAACTTCCACTGGTTTGAAATTACCGTATGGCGATATATGATATATGACCGGAGTTGGTGTACGGTGAAATTGTGCTTTCGCTACTGCACTTCTTCGGAATCTGAAAATCGTTGCCTTTTGAGCAAGTTCTTTAACCAAGGAAAAGGTTGTGTTCTTAAATGTTTCATGGGGCAATATCGGGGGAATAAGCTTGTTGTAGAAGCATCAGAATGTGATGTTTTGGTACCAGGAGGGACCTATGGGTCCTACGTCTTCATGATTTGGTGAAACACAAGCGACCAGATCTTTGGAAGGCCAACTCGCTGGTGCTCCATTACGATAATGTACTAGCCCACAGGTGCCAGATTTCCTGTCAAAACGTCACATTTCGATATTTCCACCACCAACTTATTCCCCTAATCTTGCCCCATGTGACTTTTTCCTTTCTCCCCTCGGATAAAGAATTTGCTAAGGGGCAACGATTCTTAGGTTCCGAAGAAATGTAGCAACGAAAGCACTAGAGGATGTGGCAAAAAAGGCTATATAAAGTTAAAATAAATATATGACTTACATTAACAACAAAGTCCCTCTTCTTCTCCGATTTTATTTAACAAGTCTTAACTTATGTTCACGCATTTTCCCAAGAGATTTAAAACTCTCATTATATTAAACCGGTATAGTTTTGGCTGCATTTTCCTCCCCTTAATCTGCATCTTGAAATTCATACATGGAATTTCAAATGCGAATCTCTTGACCTTAGTACGACCATACTCTAGAATCCGAATGATCTAATATAATGTTACCACGAAGAAAACCTTAATGAGTTCAGTGGCCGGTCTTGAGCACAAAGGATTGCGGAGGTCGAAGTTGCTGTAGTTGGAGTGCAATGCACTTGATAGTAGTGATAGTAATTGATCGACACGTGTCGTCTCACGAATAGGGTGCCGCTCTATCTCAATCTTATTAACGAAAAACAAATACAATAGTAGACATTAATTGATTATACTGGAATTGGATTGCTATGTGCGTCATTCATAATTTCGATAGTTTTTTTTTTGTTGAGCTAGTTCATAAAGTAGTGTACAAAGTTCTTGAAGTGTCAATCAAGACACGATTTTTCCTAGATCCTACGGAGAATTACGGTCTCTAAAGTTTACGGATATAAAAAATTATGCACCAATTTGGTCTTTTCATTCCTAACATAGATTTGTATGATTATCAAATTCCACGAAACAAGAACATGGACATATAATGGGGCCATAGTTATTAACTACGACGTAAAATTACCTCCTTTGGATATCCAGTCAGTGCAAATTGCGAATAAAGTACATAATGGGGATGTAAATGCCAACCAAAAGACGTAGATTCATACACTGACAATGACGTCATGTCTATATCGGGTGATGCCATAAATTTCCCTTGTTCTCATTTACTGGCGAACCGTTGACAGAGCCGTCTTAAGAGTATCATGGGCACCCGGGCCAAGTAGTTTTTCGGAGGCCCTACCTGGTAAATCCTAGAAAATTTCAACCGGATCTCATTTTTGTGAGGCCCTCTCTTCTCTTTAGGCCCCCGGACCGTGCCCGGATGAGCCCATGCGTTAAGACGGCACTGACCGTTGATCTTAGAGACATATTTCTTATTAGAAAAAGTATCCTAATAAAGTGTAGATCTCAAGATACGCCATTTACCGTATGTTGAAAGTTTTTGAAATTAAAAAAAAAAACTTTTTATATGGACACCCTATCCCAAAAAACCTTGTTATAAAGTTAATGCCCTGTCTCTAATGAGGCCAGAAAAAATATTCCGCGTTTGTAAGTGAAAAATTCGTTACGTACGGAATTTACTTCCGACCATAATCCATATATATAAGACACTCAAGTATTTTGAATAACATAAAGCGACAAAATGGGAGAATATTTGTGTTTTTAAATTTTGAATGAACGCATTTCTGTCACTTGCCAAGCAAAATTTGGCTGTCTTAGCCATTCCAAGCCACATTAGTGCGCCAGATCCATTTGTTAGTGTCAAAACATCGTAAAAAAAAAACTGAACATGCACTGTTGACTGGATCGATGAAAGTTCAAATGAGCGTCAGGAGACACACACACACACACAAGAATGCGGATATAAAGTACGTATCATGATTCTCCATAATAATAAAAACGTGTCCTATTTGTCAGTAATCGTATCGGGTATATTTCTTCATTGGTTGATATTGAAAGTGTTTCAGCCAATCAGCTTGAAGCGATGCTTATCACCAATCTTGGTTAGAAAAAAAAGCCTGTAAAATGTTTCATTGAATATTTTTAAAAGGGTCAAACGCATTTCCGCACAGCATAGCTTTTTAGCTGCTAATTACGAAACAAAAACTGTGTTTACAAACAAAATCGGATAGAAGTGTTTCCGTTGAATTGAAATCCCTTCTCTGTTTCTACATTTCCTGTGGTCAGTATCTTAGGTTTTCAGGGAAAAAAAATGGGAATTAGCTTATCTAATATTTGTTGCTCCAAGAAAATCATTTGAGGATGCCATCGACTTAAGCTGAGAGACACAGAGTACTTCCAAGGATGGCCACTCAATCTCATCCAGTTCCTTAGTATAACCTAATGGGAATCTGGTTCTAAAGGCTCTAGACCAGTGATTCCCAACGTGGGCGTTAACGCCCCCTTGGAGGCGATGGAATGTTCCAGGTGGGCGGTAGAAGCTACGTGTATAGCATAGGATTCTATGGGTTGGATTCCGTTGGGGGGCGCTGGGAGAAAATTATTCTAGAGTCTACGCCATAGTTTCCCAACCTTTTTTTGTCCAATCGTCCCCTTTTTCAGAAATTTTTTTCTCCCATCACCCCCCCAAAGCAATCTAACCCATAGGATCCTATGTTATACCCGTAGCTTCTACCGCCCCCTGGAACATTCCATCGCCCCCCAGGTGGCGTTAACGCCCACGTTGGGAATCACTGCTCTAGACCCTTATTTACATCTAAATTTTCTTCAAATGTAATGAAATTTAACTTTTGTACGATATTAGTTTTCATCTTCCATTTGATTGGGCTCAGCCAAATGGTATAGCATTTATAAATACTATTTTTAATGCTAATTATTAAAATAATTAGTATAATAATTATTTATATATTAATATAAAAAATAATGAATAATACATTTTTTTTAAACAATAAATTTTCATAAGATAATTTCGCTTCGGATTCAGAATAAAACTCATATCGTACAAAAGCCACGAAGTTCTACGATCATAGATCAATTTAAATCACAAATACCTTTACTCACGTGACACATAGGTTTATATATACAGGGTGCATAGGTAACAGTGCAGTGCGTATGACAACGGGCGAACCGTTGATCCTACAGACATATTTCTAATTAAAGTATCAGAATAACGTGTGGTATTCAGATATATCATTCGTATTGCAAGGGGTGGTATAGTTTATTGAAGTAAGAAAAATAATTTTTAATCAGTTTCTGTGTGTCCAAAAACCCAATTTGGACATTGTTGCCGTGTTTGTCCTGAAGGCAACAAAAAATTCTGAATTTGAAATTTCATTGAAATATTCTAATTCGAAAAACGGAGGCAGAAACAGCATTAAAAGCGATTCACGCACATTTTTAATGCTGTTTTTTCCCCAACTTCTCTCCGTTTTTTGAATTCGGATATTTCAGCGACGATTACACTTAGAAATGCTATTTTTTTTTTGTTAATATCAGGAGAGACACGGCAACAACTTTCCAATTGGGTTTTGGGGCATACGGGGGACTGTTTATAAAAAGTTTTTATTTTATTTTAATAACTATACAACCGTTTGCAATATGGATGACATATGTGAGTATTACACGTTATTTGTACACTTTTCCCCAATTAGAAGTATGCCAGAGATCTGAGCCAGATATATAGTCGAACCTTGCTATATAGTGAACACGGGCTATAGTGAACTCTCGGTTATAGTGAACTTTTTCAGTGGTCCCAACTGAACACCCATTTAACTAATTACACTGTTTCGAAAAACTCAGATACAGTGAACCTTAGACTATAGTGAACTTTTTATTACGGTTCACTATAACGGGATTTGACTGTACTTTTGAATCATTAAAAGACTATTGTTTCTTAACTTCTCATTTCTTATTTCAATATTTCCCCCTCTTTTATCATTAACCATTCGATCCAGTATTTTAACACTTGAATTTTTTATAGATGCAAAAGAAAAAAAAAAAATCAACAATTTACAAAATTTCGTTAAAAGTAAAATTTTAAAACCCAAATAAAACAAAATATATTCGTTAGCAACAGAAATAAAGAGGAGAAAGAAAGTCTCCTCACATGTCGGCCCCTTGCCAACTCTCGAGATGTTCTTTCCCCCACCGAAACAGAAAAAAAAAAGTGCAAATGTTTAAAAAAAGAAAAGTAGGTGTGTTTGTGTGTGAATCGTAATAGAAATAAATCATTTCATTCCTTCTCCTAAAAAGACGTGCAAAAAAAAAACAAAAAAAAGTTGGAAATTAAAAAAATATCATATAAATTGCTGAAAAGCTTACGAACGCAACCCTGTTAGGGGTGCACGTCTCATGTAAGGGTAAAAATAATTAATTGGTTTAATAAAGAGGCGTAAGGAGGGAGGGGCACAGGAGGCCCGTGTCCCCCCCCCCCAAGATGAAAAGAAGTAAAAAGTATTTCTAAATATCTTTTCATAAAAACTATAATATCGAAATACTTTATTTCTTAATTCGCTTTTTACAGGTTGAGGGGTCTCACAGCTTTTAACATGGTGAAAAATTGCTCTAATAGAAATATCATTAAAAATACTATTTATAACCATCGATTCATTCCACATTTTTCACACATTTTTTTTATGCTTATTTTTTTGTAAATTTTCAACAAAAATTCATTAAAACAGCTTGCACGCATGATAAAATACCATGACATCAATGTAATTGAATAAAAATTGATTAAAAAAATAAAGGAAACTGTTCAATTCATGAAATGAAGCAAAAGGATGAGATTTTATCAACTAAATCTTATTTAAAATTAAATTTTAATTTAAACATTTTTTGAAATTTAAAATTAAAATTTTTAAATTTAATTTTAAATAAAATTAAATCGATGATTCAACCTTTTGCAATTAATTTCATGAATTGAACAGTTTCCTTTATTTTTAATCAAATGTTACTAAATTACATTGATGTCATGGTATTTTATCATTTGCGCAAGCAGTTCTTAATGCATTTTTTGAAAATTTACAAGAAATTAAGTATCTAAGATAGGTAAAACTTTACACCAGCATAGGGTAGCACATACAATCAAGAAAATGTATAAAAAGTTTGAAATGAATCGATGGTTAAATAGTATTTTAATGATATTTCTATTAGAGCATAATTTTTCACCATGTTAAAAGTTATGAGATCCCCTTAATAACTCAAAATATTCTCTGGAAGAAATTCCTTGTGCCGCGCCCGAACCCGATGTGCCCCTCCAAAGGTTGATCCTGCGTACGCCCCTGCCTGTTATATACATTATTTCCACATGTGGATTTTAAAACAGGATTTTCTTTCCTTGGAATAGATAAGTATATTTAATCATCATGAAATTGACTTTGAAGAAATTTTAATTATAATAATAAGTATCTAAGATATGAAAGCCGACGTCTATGATTTTATTGATTTTAATCTGAATTTCGGACATTTTTTCATTTCCTTAAAAAAATTTACATTTCGTTCGGCATTTTTATAAATAATTTTATTCAATTATTTTTTAAACTAGGAAATGCACAAAATCAGTTCAAATTTCAAGGATGTATAGAGGAAGGGGGTGCACAAACTTCGATTACTTCGCATTATCCACCTCACGAAAAAAATTTAAACCAAGCAATCGTTAAAATTGATTTTCTTTCCAAGAAGTAATTTTTTGAAGAAATAAACTGAGTAATTTATTTGCGTAGGATAGAGTCAGGGCCGTCTTAAGGCATGGGCCCACACGATCACGGCCCGGGGGCCTCAAGCGAAGAGGGGCCTCACAAAAATTAAATCTGGTTGAAATTTTCGAGAATTTGTTTGGTAGGGCCTCAGAAAAATCAGTTGGCTTATGATACTCTGAAGACGACCCTGGATAGAGTCTATGAATCAGCAGTGGAATACAAAGTTTTCAAAAACCGAAAATAGAAGATGTTGGTAACATAACATGAGTAAATAAAAAGTATTAATCAGAAAAATGTGATACTTTAAGAAATAATTCAGTCTTTATACTGCCCTTAAAGAAGTAATTCAGTTTTTCTGCGGACTTCGGAGATGTAACTGAGGCTTTATACATCCCTCTGGGAAGTAGTTTAGCTTTCATACGACCCTCGGAGAAGTTATTCAGTGTTTGTATGACTCTCGAAAAAGTAACTCGGTTGTTTTGTGGCTCTTTAAGAAGTAATTAAGCTCTTACACGACCCACGGAGGATTAGCTAGACTTTTATACGGCTATTGGAGAAGTTATTAAGCGTTTCTACGACCCTCAGAGGCCTTGCATGTTTTCGACCATCGAAGAAGAAATGCATTTTTCTGTGGCTATTTAAGAAATACTTAGGCATTTTATACGACAATCGAATAAGAAGCTCAGCTTATAGGACCCCCGAAGAAGTAGCAAAGCCTTTACGCGACCCTGTAAGAGGTAGCTCAGCTTTTATACGGCTCGCCGTAGCAATCCTGTGCAATAATATGCCTCACAGTTCGAGACATTTGCGTACCGATGATGCACCACCTCCGGCCCACGGGCTAAATGCCGCCCGCCAGGGGGTTACATCCGGCCAGCAAAAGGCGTTCCGGTAGATAATGATCAGTACATACAACACGATAAAAGACTATGCTGACTCTATTTCCTTCATAAAATACGGGAAATCGGCAAATAAATTTGTTAAAGACAAATTAACTTGCCAATTACAGCCAAAATATTGTCTAAGGTAAGTAAAGGTGCCGATTACAGTCAATAAAATTGTCTAAGGTAAGTAAGGTTGCCAATTACAACCAAAAAAAAATAAATTGTGTATGGCAAGTAAGTAAGAATTATAGCCAAAGAAATTGTCAAAGGTGTTAGCTTATAAGTCAGGAAAATAATTGTCTCCACTCTCCATTTAAGAAAATCAAGTAAGCCTTGTTAAGAATAAGTGGAAAAACAGGACATTTTATGTAAAGGTTTGGACGACCAAATTAGGGGGAATGTCCAGAAGAAAGGGTCATATGGTCACTATACATATATACATGAGTATCTGGCCCGCGAGCGACCGAATTACCGCGGATTGAAAAGGTTGAACACCACTTCATGAAAAGCATCAAAGTTTTTCAAAATAAATGCAGAAGTTACAGTGGAACCTCTGCTAGCGGGCACTCCCCGTTAATGGACACTCTTCATAAGAGACCGTGAAATTAGACAAACTCTGATTTTTTGGTCATAAACCGAGTATTTATCATTATTCAACTGAGATTATGTTTAATCCGAAGCTCGTGTTGGAAAAAATGATAAATCGTAAATCAATTACTTATTAATTATGGCCTAGGATGATGAATTCGAATGGTGTAATGTTGGTTTCGTATGTTAAAAACGTTTGAAGAAAAAGCCAAAACTGATGATGCTGTTATGAATGTTTTTATCTTCTTCACACTTAATTTAATTTGATTTTCATTGCAAAATATGAGTGGTTCACGTCTCATGTACGGGTAAAAATAACTAATTGGTTTAATAAAGAGAAGAAAGTTTATAAATTTTCCCACAATTATCAGGCTTTTCAAATTTATTTGGGAATTATTCATAATCACCGGTAAAACTGATGAATGTAGCGAAATTTAATCAATTTTTTTTTTTATCGAGACGATTGGTGATTGTTCATAACCATGGGTGTATCACCTTTACCCACTCCGTAACGCATGTATTTTAAATGTATAAGGACCAATTGTGACCGAAGCCAAACGTAGCATGAATGTTAAAATCGTATAAACAAGGCTCTACGGTACAGACTAAGAATACTAGACTATCAAAGAAATAGGTATTTTCTGGATTTGCCTAAGTGAACTCGGAAAGGAAAAAGTCACCTGGTCTCCGCCAGGACTCGAACCCAGACCCTCTTGCATACCGGGCACAGGCATGCTACCATCTACAGCACTGGAGAAACGGCACTGCCTTTCTTATTTCTCGCACTGGGCATGAGGGGGATTAATAGCCTCTTTTACTTCCACAAATGGCCCCCAGGTGGGACGGCAGAGATAGAAATAGACGGTTTTTTTCAGACGGCGACGTTGGTGCCTCACGCCACAGTGCGTGAAATAAGGAAGGCAGACTCGTGTCTCCAGTGGTGTAGATGGTAGCATGCTCCCCCGATATGAGAGAAGACTTGGGTTGAAGTTCCGGAGACCAGATGACTTTTCGTTCCGAGCTCACCTTAGCATAATATCTAGAAAATATCTAATTCCTTGATATATAGCGCTGAGCAAAATCAGTATGTCTCTTTTAATACTAGACCATGCTTTGATAAGACTAGAGATTTCTCGGTTGAAATATGATGAAACTCTCTTCCGGAGTTTTAGAAACTATTGTGTAAAAAGCTTTCCAAGGTCTACCTTGAGAGGAATCGGGAGGCGCATGCAGGTTTCGAAAGCTCAGGAAAAAAAAAATGTGCTACAGTTTTCAATGTAATATCTTTCACTGGGCTTTAAACAAGCATTTTTCCCAGATGGGAAAAATATCTCAAGCAATTGGAATTTTCTAAATTGGACTCTTCTTATTTGGATGCAACTTAGCTTTCGACCAGGTAATTTCGGTCTTGGTAGTTGATGTATTGGCCTCAGCTATACGTCAATTCAGTTTTGAGATTCGATAGCCTAACCAATCGATGGTAAAATTGAAAGTAAAACTCAAAATGATTAATAACAATTTTTAAAAAAACATATAAAACTATGATAAATGTAAAGAATCCAAATGAGATGAAAATTTCATAGAAGTGTACAGGTCTGTAGTAAATTTATAAATTCAGTCGTGATGCTATTATCTCACCCTTCACATGCATTTATGACTCGCATTAGTGAATCAGCGTGATCTCGTTGCAACCAAGTTGTTGCAGCGAGACAAACTTGCAACTCTCATTCTTTTGCATGATCTCGTTGCAACAGCCATCTTGAGATTTTTCTACCAATCCGCACCATATGACATTCGACAGCGTCGCTGGTCGGAATTGCAAGAAGGGAGGCTAACGAAGTGGAAGATTGTCCATATACAAAGTTATCGATATTCGATGTGGAGGACTACAAACTTATCATCGTTTAAAATCTCTAATCAAACATTGAGCTAGCTTATCATTAGCATAGAAAAGGAATCACCAATGTGAATCAGTCTCGCTATTTGCCATCAACAGGGTAAGCGGGGCATTAACCCTGTCCCATTATACAAAATCTTCACAATCCCTATCTTTCCTCAACCCTGAGTGAGGTCAATGACAGTTATCTGAAGATACGATGCAAAAAGTCGTCAAAAAGATCCGGGATTTTTCCATTGGTCTGCTTTTTTTGGAAATTCCTCAGAGAGAAGAATAGGGGATAAATTTTTTCAAAATTTAAATGCATGAAATACGGAATTTGAATTAGATAAACGTATTGATGAATATACATCTGAAGAAGAAACTTCAAAAAAGAAAAGATAGAACCACGCAACTAGATAAATTAATTTAATCCTATCACACCCTTTTCACCTGGATCTTCCTTTTCCTATTCCTACAATATCATTTATGAAAATTATCCATTGAAAGATGAAGCCTTAATGATAGCAAAACTCAAAAGATACCCTATCAACGGCTCATGGTCATTCCACTTTAGAACCGATTCCTTACCCGAAACACGCCAGAAATTGGCACAGTGTCAACTGCTTAGAGTGACTGACTCTTCAATAGACACAGATGTAGCAGCAACGATGAATGTTCTCATAAAGAAGTGTCATTTCTCCATGGTGAAGAACCCGGATGCATAGAGAGAGATCGTAGACATCTGGAAAGATATTATGAGACAGATCTAGGGTGATTGAAACGATAAATCATTGCGCCATTAGCGTATTGATTTTTACAGCTCGAGAACCAAATCTTTCTTTTGTGAGAAGGACAGAACTTTATAATATGAGTGTGCTGAAAATTAGGCGATCAGAAATGACCGACGAAACTAACATGGACAATAAATAACCTAATAGCAGTGGTAATAACGAACAGTTCGTCATTCTCATCTATGATTTCACGTGACTTTAACAATTTCAGCGAAAGACAAGAAATCACTGAAGACACTATAAAACGTCACATTTTTTTAAAATGAAAAAAGTAGGCTTTCTTCAGATTATTAGTAGGCGCAAAGTAAGGGGTTTCGGGAAGAAAAAGTCTATTGAAAAGTTCTATTGAAAATAAATTTTACAGGATATCTAGGTTAAAATAAGAGGATTTTGAGGAGGCGAGATATCTCGTCAATGTCGATGAGAGGGTTAAGTTCTCTAGGCCATTCTTGCGTTTTTTTTTTTGGTGTCAAATGGGGGAACGTACGACAGGCTTCCAGGTCGGAGCCCCCATGGAAAAGTTGACAGGTTTCATTTCGGGGGCCCCTAGACGAATCTCATTGTTTTCTGTTGTTTAACATTGTAAAATTTGCAACATCGGTAGCCCGAGATAAAGCCAGTCTGAGCCCCACTAAAAGTATGCGAATGGTAATTTTATCCACATGGAGGCCAATTTTTCAATCATTCTTGGATATCCAGCATTCATACCTGGGCTTTTTAAAATTATTGCATTCACAACTCGATTGATATCCTTATGTTAATCCTGTATAAAATGTATGATATAAAATCAGGAAGCTATTTTTCTCTCTCTGTCATTCTTTCCTTGTAAACATTACTAGCTGAGGGTTGTGCCGCTTTTTTACCTGGAAAAGATCATTGTGAAAATTACAAATTTTGTGGAAAAAAAAAAATCCCGGATACACGATTTTGACAAAATTTTTTCTCCACTCAAACTTACACTCAAATTACCACATACAATTACTCTCATGTCTTTACCTTCATACGGGTCCCCCGGGGGGGGGGGGGTCAGCCCTTAAAGTGACTTGGGGCCCCGCTTTAAGGGCCAGGCATCACCATAAAATTCTGAATCTGCTATCCGTATGCTAATGGATGAAAACTTTTAGTTTAATATTTTGTTATTTTGCTCATCTAGCTATGAGTTAGCTGAGAAGTTCTTTCACCCCCATTTACGCCCAATGAATTATTTTCTACCCATACATAAATACAGGCTTTGAGACGAGCTCGTACCCTACTGGTCGTAAATGACAGGTACCAGATTTCTATGTAAAATACATCGGATTTTCCTAAGAAAATACAAATTTGCCGTATTTTTGACATAAATACAGCAAATATACATGAATTTTCTGAAAAAATGTTTTGGGTGCAAATGGTTTTAAACCAGGTATGTACAATCTGTTGCTCGCGAGCACTACGGTGCTCACTGATGTTTCCAAAGGTGATCAAGGCTTGTGCTTGATTTCATGTTACTGAGATCTTTATCGACAATCTAACTAAAAGAAATTTATCCCATTCAGATTAGAAAAAGTTTGGGTATATGTCAGAGTTCTCGAATACTCGTTCTTCTCGTGGTGCTTTGGTTAAATGTGGTGCTCGTCATTCATAAAAGTTTGAAAGACTATATCGTAATCCGTCATGCTCGCTGATTCACCCTAGACCGCACGATTCTTCTGATGTGATACTCAGGATCCACACCCCCATTAAAAAAGAACGCCCCCTTCAAGTTTTAATGTAAAAAGTACCCAAAATTTGCACGTTGTCATGTTGTTAGTTAAATCATATTTTAAAGCGGATGATCTTATTCTGATTATAGGCTTAAAGCAGTGTTTCCCAAACTTTTTTTCACCCACGGCTCCCTTGCCCATTTCGTGGTTCATCTACGACTAACCAGAATAGTTTGATGGATATTTTCCTATATAGAATTGTATTTCTATGCTTTATAGAAGAAACCCTCTTCAAAACGCCGAAATAGGCACAGAGATACATATCTCAAGCAAGCCTTGACGCCCTAGGAGCCGAGACGCACACTTGGGGAAACACTGAATTAATTTATGCGTATGACTAGCGCCGTTACGTGGGGAGGGAGCAGGTGGGTCTGGTGCCCCGGACCAGATGTGGGGAGAATTTCACTACTCTTTAACATTACAAAGGGGGTGCCAAAAAGCGTGCTTGCCCCGCCTGACCAAGCATCTAATTTCAGCCTTGCTTATGACTCGAGAAATGTTGAAGAATCCTTCTTCAAATCGGGATATTGTACATAATTTAACTTTGAATTTTAAAGAAACCTGATGAAAAATAGCTAGTTAATTAGGTGTATTTAACGCAGGTGTTAGGTTTTCTAAAGCAGTGTTTCTCAACCGCAGGACCGCGGCCCGGTACCCGAAACCAACGATGGCGACTGCTCTGTCCCCATAGCGGATATAAGCCGGTTACCCAGAGAGTGAGCGGCCTGGTACAGGGCCCCCGAAATCGGTCAAACCCGGTCGTGAGTGGCCGCTCACCGTTTCACTTTTGCCCATTCATTTCACATTCGTCGTGCTCATGACCGGGCTTTCCACTTACAGAAAGGAATTCAATTCCAAAGGTTCAGAATCACTGTTCTTAAGCATTCGGAGTGACATTAAAAAAATTATATTTGGCTCTAAATACAAGGACTAAAAGCATTAAAAAATATTCTCGTTAATGAAATAAAGTACCAAAGACTCGAAATTCAAAGCGATTCTACCAAAATTTACTCTCTATGGTCCGGTGTGTATATTTGAATATAAACTGTATTTGAAGGCAAACTGTGTATTTTGATTTACGGAAAATTCACTGACAATTCACCGCCGTGCAATTCACCGAAAGAAAAATTCACCAATAGAAAAAATTCCGCAACCAACAACAATACATCGACGGGAAATTCACCGATTCAACCCGACAACTAATACAAATTCGACACGAGTGAGTGAGCTGGTGATTGAGCGAGCAACTGAGCAGGGAATGCCAGAGTGAGTGATTAGGGAGTGACTGAGTGAGTGATTAGTGAGTGGTTAGGGGGTGACCGAGTGGTTAGTGAGTGACAGAGTGGTTAGTGAGTGACCTAAGAATTGAGCGAGTGACAGAAGTTCTTCGGAGGCGTTCTTCAGAGGTCAGAACATGTATTTTTTTTGGAAATTCGCTTGAAAAAATAAAACAACCTGGGGACTTTCAGAGCCGGGTCGCCGGGGTAGATCTATGGGCGCCTGGGGCAGTTAAGGACAAATCATAGACCAAGGGGCTTGTCTGGACAGACAGAGGGTATGGGAAGAGTAGGGAGGACTGGTTGTGCAAGAAACACAGGGTACCCGAAAAAAGGGTGGAGGGGCCGGTGCTATGCGCCCACTTGATGATATCCTGGGAGGGCCCCGATGTCCATTGCTGGACAGAGCCTGGGTCTTGTCTGGCTTTCAGAATGAGTGACTGGCAGAGTAGTGAGAGCGAGCTCTAGTCACAGGGCGGTATTAATCATCGACTTTTTTATTCACTCACTTACTCGCTCATTTACCCGCTCACATGTTCATTCACCCCTCCCTTGGTCACTCACCCACTCCATTGGTCATTCATTGACTCACTCACTTGACCACTGACTTGCTCAATCGTTCACTGTCTCGCTCATTCATATAATTACTTAATTGCTCACTCGTGTCGAACTGTTGTCAGTGAATTTTCTTTGGCTGAGTCGCGTTTCGGTAAATTTTCCGGATCCAATATATTTTACCCTTAACTGGCCATTGTGACTAATTGAAAAAAATCAACGCTAGTTAATTTAATTCCTGTGTTGATATTCATTCTTTCGATTAAAAATATGCTAACAGCACAAATTTACATTTACATCCGTTTTTGTCTAAAAATCAATATTTTTTTTATGGTGATGAACCATATAGAGCAGTGTTTCCCAAAGTGGGTGATGTAATGATCTGGGGACGACGACGATAGAAGCTACGGATTTGACCTAGGATCCTATGTGTTCACTTGAGTTGGGAGCGACGAGAGAAAAAAATTTCTGATGTGAAGGGGGCGAGAGATGGAACAAAAAGTTTAGGGAACTATGATAATATTATACGTTCTAGGAAAATATTCGAAGTGCTCAGAAAAATCATCCATCATTGATGAGAAAACTAAAATGAATGGGCACTAAATAAATTATTCTCATGTCTACAATGAATAAAATACTTTTTAGATAAATTTCTCACATTTCATGGAATGAAGGAAAGGAAATGAAGGGAATACAAAATCAATTTCGCGGATAAAAACTTTCCCTTGAACTCTGGTGTATATCTTCACGCTATAATAGCTCATGAAATCCGGAATCTAGTTGCCTATATATATATAGTCTAGGATTTATTGAAAAACCTAAAAAAAATTCCATTAATATTCAATGGATCCGGATGTTTTTCACCGATATATGGACTTTTTTTCCCACCGAAATCCACACCCACGTACAGTAGAAGCAAAAATAAATGTCGTCTATACTGTCATTTAGTCGATTTCTGATGTACTCTTCTATTATTCATTTATTCAAACAATAATCTCTATGCATTTTTCCCCAGGATTCCTGGTATACAGGGAGATTTTATCGGGTTTCTTCGGAACACTTTTCAATGTTTTTTCTCTCAGCGTTAAATATTACTTGGTATCTATTTCAATTACTATTTATTGAATGGAAGTTATATAAACACCTTTGAAAATACCTACGAAAAATGTGTTTGTATCCCGATATTCCTGGAATTTTTTATTTTTTTACTTTATTTTGTTTTGTTTGTATTACTTTCGGGTAGTATCATTTGGAAAAGATGAGCTAAAGGGAAAAGACGAAGCTTTCCCAGAAGATTTTATTTCTTGGGGTATTTTATATGTATACAGTATAACACTGTAATTTCATACCGTTGTGAATGAAAAAACAGGGGACATAGTAAAGAGATAGTATTCATTTTCTAGATCCGTGTTTGAATTCTAACTAAAGCCAAATCGTTGGGGCAAGGTCACTAATCGAGTATTTCATGAATAGAAGAGTATTACTTCGGTAAAAAGAATTGGAAGAGTATTACTTCGGTAAGAAAGTTCATAACGAAGTTACGCATTTTCTTACGAGAAACTAAGATATTTTTTTACATAAAGTTATGCAATTATATGCAATTATTTATTCTTTTCTGAAGCTACAGCTGATAAAGTTTTGAACATTGTGTGTGTGTGTGAGAGAGAGAGAGATTTGCAATTACTCGAATTGCCGCGATTATTATCATTAGATGCCATTCAATACAGTAAACCTCGCTACAAAGATACTCGATATAATGATAAATCCTTCTTACGATGATATATTTTCAAATCTTGTTTGGAATCGTCTATAGTTAATTTTAAACTCCTTCCGATACAATGATATCCTTTACTATGATAAAACCCCGTGTAACGATGTTTTTTGAGGAAATTATGAAATCGCTCTACGACGATATTTTTTTTATATATTTAACCCGAAATATCCTTCACTATATTTTTAAACTCGTCACGTATTTTCGTCTCATTACGTCGGTATATTTCACCTCATGATCACAGAAAGCGTAGATGAAGTTTTCGGTTTTGCTGTTTTCTGTGTAAGATGCACAAGTGCACCGGGGTAAACCACTACACAGGGGCAATACATCTAAATGAATTTTGTCAGCTACTCATTGCATTGTTTTCGTATTTTTCGTATTTCTTCATTGTTTTTGTATTTTTGCTCTGTTTATTTATTTTTACACTGCTTCTGTATTTTTATATTTATTCATCCTTTTTTATTTATTTGTTTTTATTTTTGTGCTTTACATGTTGTATATATGAAATTCTATGTATGTACATTTAATTGTGCTTAATAAAGTTTTCTCCAACATGGTCCCACCAAGGCAATGACTAAAATTGGTTGAAGCCAATGAAGTGGTGGTTCGTGTTCGGTTTGAAAGAAAGAAGGAAAGTTAATAAATTATAAATTTTTTTGCGGTGAATAAATACTCAAAAGTGCATGTTCTGTTGAGCTAGATATTACCGTATTTCTCAGCTTATCAGCTAGTGGCTCTTACGTTTAAAAAATATAACTGCGGAGGTTCTAGATGTTTATACTGAAATGAAGCACCAACGCCGATAATTTATCTCTAAGAAATAGAATATTGCATTCAGACCCAGCAAATATACATAAGCACTACATATAACAAGCATTACAAAGAAACAAGTTTTCATAGTTTACACGTAGTGGTAGTCTTTCTCGCTGTAGATATTCTTTTGTAACCTTAGAAAATTCAGCTCTGACTTCAACGATAAACACAAAATCCTTGAAGTTAGGGCTGAACAGCCTGAGGTTAAAAAAAAAGGAACTTAAATAAAAAACTCCCCCTTTTCTTTCGTTTGTACGTACAGGGACTGCTGAAAGGGCTATAAAAGCATTAATAAACTATTGAGGAATTCATTATGAGCATACAATATGTACTTGCTATCAAATTTTCGTTCATGTATATAAGAAAATACTTATTACATGACAATGAAATTCTATCAGAGAAAAATGCTGCTCTTGTTCCAAGAAATACGATTAATTTTAAATATTATAAAAGAAAAAGAATTTTAATATAATTTGATAAGTTTTGCTAAATAAAGCTACTATTTGGTGCATACCGAAGGCTCAGCATTTATTTCATCAACCGTTTGTCGTAGAAGTATAGTTTCAGTTTAACAAATTCTCAAAATGTGTTCGAAAAATTACCCTGTATCAGCTTTAAGAGTGAGAATACAGTGTTTCACAAAATGAAAAAAATTAAATTTTTATATGGTCCCTCTGTCTTCTCTATTTTTAATTAGAACGTTGCTGCCCTGTCTTTGCACAGTCCAACGAAAGAGATCCGATGTTTTTAAGAGCAATATTCGCGGGATATTTGAATTCAAAAACAGAGAAAAGTGAAAAGTTAGGAAAGGACAGCATAAATGAGAGAAAGTAGCGTTGTCTGTTAGTTTTTGCTGTTATTTCCCAACTTTTCTTCGTTTTTAGAATGAAAATATTTCAGTGAATATTACAGTTAAAAACATCGGATTTTTTTCTCTCAGAAAAAACCGTATGAATATTTAGATTATTTAGATTTTTCATTTTGTTACTCACTGTATTTTCACTCTCAAAATTGGTACAGTGTAATTTCTGAACCTCTTAAAATGGGAATCATACCTCTACGACGGACGGTTGATGAGATGAAGACCGCATCAGCACTTACAGGACACACACCCTGTTAGTTATAAGACAGATATAAAAAAGTGACTATCGATATAAAAAGTGTACTAGAAGTTTGAAGCATTAATAATATTGGGCTTATTGGAAAGTGAATTTTTTTTAAGTGATTAAATTAGTCAGTGATTATAGTACATATAAAGAAATTTTTAATTGGTAAAATTTATACAAAATGATGATCGTAGCGAGGAATTGGATCGTATCGCAGGGCAAATAGATGGACCATGGACCTAATGGATGCTCATTTTGGTTTTAACAACCCACGAGTTGGACAATAAAATAATTTCAGAGGGTATTGGGCTGCCCTACTATTTGTGGAATTCTGATTGAAAAAGGGCTAAGAATTTCGAGAGCACATTGCTTGCTCTACAGTGATGAAAAATTCAATAAAATGCTCTGATGTTCATGCCTAGAGCAGTCTTTTCATGCTCCCTAAAAAATTCATCATCCTATTCTACCTGGTTCAGTTTGTCCTTGTTTAATTAAGAGTATGCGGTTCGCTTTTTGATACCGTTCCTTTCCACGGTGTTTCACCAAAAATTTCCCAAAGGAATATAAACTTGATGGTTCGTTACAAAATTTAAATAAAATAAGAAACATTACCAAAAAAGAGGAAAATTCTGCTGTTATGGTTCACTCTAAGAAATTATGGGAAATGTAAAATATAAAATTTTCAATAAATCAGAAAAATGTCAATCAGTTCCTCGAACTTCGAACCTCCCTTTCTATTGTTCAAAAAGAAATTCACCTCGCAAAAGTCAAATTATTTGAGGTTTGACCCTGGACAGATCATATATAGTAAATCTCTTGGGTCTATTATGGATATTTGCTTTTGATTTTCTCCCCCCCCCCCCAACCCACCGTTTCCCTTATTCATGTTTTATTTCCCCCCTCCCCCTTTTTGAATGGTTAGTGCCAATAAATTCTAAATTCCAATTCTAAATTTCTAAATCGAATTGGAAATTCGCTGAGACATCAAGGATCGATTTTCACTATTCTTTAAATTTTTTGAAACTTAATTAATTTAAGTACCGAAAAAATAATAGTGACAAAAGTTGTATGACAGTTGTATTTGTATTTATAAAAAAAATCGAGAATTTCAATAACCAATATTGCCGCCAAAAAATGTTTATTCAATATATTGAACAGCGAATTTCTCCTTCGAGATAGGAAGCAAATGTTTTACTAATTGAAGTTATTTGTACAGGAAAACATATAAAAATTAAAAAAAAAAAATTGTCCCCCCCCACCGCCAATAAATATTTTTTGAGGGGGAGCGGGGTTTCAATACAGCAATTTTTCCGTGTGGCGTTTTTGCCGATCACTTTCTATATTTTACTTGAATTTAGAAATAACTTTTGATGAAATGTTATAATAATAGACAGTGCACAGAATAGTTACTCGTGCACAAAATTGAAAAAAAGAAATATTATATATTCATAGCGTGAAAAATTATGAAGCAATGCATTCGCCATGAATTTATGTCATTAGGGTATTGTATTTACTTGTAATTATAGTTACTAGTTTACTTGTAATATTTTTTTAATTTTTCATCACTATATATGTTAAGATTTGAAGAACATAGTCGTTTTGGGTATTGTTTTTTACAATCTCAGTCACGTTGCCAAGCTATTCGCTTTTGCATTTGTATAAAAATAATTTGCAGAAATTTGTATAAAAATAATTTGCAGAAATTTATATAAAAATAATTTGCAGAAATTTATATAAAAATAATTTGCAGAAATTTGTGTAAAGATAATTTATTTTAATTTTTGTAAAAATAATTGATAAAATTTCTATATAAATAATTTCTCAAAATTCTTAGAAAAAAAGACAATGGTGATTTCTTTAATTTGTACGACACAACGCGAAATTTTTTAATAATTATTAATACAAAAGTTAATTAGCATGTTGCCATATAGTGTATTCTAAAAAAAAATACTCGTGATTAAAAGTAAATGTCTCATGGAATTTTTATTAAGTATCAAGGATAAAATTGAACTTTTAGATGCACTCTAAAAGCAAATATCTGTTACAAAATATGCTTGTTAAATTCTCAGAACTGAGTGTGGTGAGTTGAAATAAAAGTTAATTATTTGATTATTCGGATGTTATATACGATGATATTCATAGTTTTTTTTTTGAAAATTGTGTCTTTCGAAAAAAAATTTAATGTGAATGCCGGGAGTCTCCAAAATCATAGTTCCAAAACGTAAATACTACGGTTGTGTATTGTCACTATGACTTACTGTATTAAGAACGCAGCAGATTGCCTCATATACTAAATACACGAAGTCCTTAGAGTAGAATAATGTTATGAACTTGTATACATATATAGATATATTATATAGTAGGAACAAAAATTGTGGTGTGAAAACCTAGAGATATGAAGATAGAGAATGACGAAATGTGGCTAAAATAGCTTTTTAAATGACGAAAGTGCTGCTCCCTTGTTCATTAAAAATAAATAAATAAAAATAAATAAATATATATCTGTACACACAAAATGAAATTATTTCAAGAAAAACGAATACAAGATAGAATTTATGCAAGAGTGAAATAGAATCTATGCTGGGGGTCGTCATCAGGGGAGGGGGGGGGGACCCCATGCATGGTTCGAAAAGAGTAGGCGTTTCTGAAGAGTGGCTACGCCTAATTGCACTGAAAATACCAACCCTTGTTCCCGACGCCTGCCTTCTCAAAAACATGTTTGGACGAAATAATGGAGTGAAAAATGAAAAAAATGGGGGTGAAGAAATACATTATTTGAATATATTTGTGTGTGTGTGTATATATATATATATAACGGTATTACTTGATAGTTAAATTTGGTGACTGAAAACTTTGTTTATGAATTCGGCTCTGGGTGACATAAATTGAAAATAGATAGAGCTCGTCAGAACACATACTTCATAATGGAAGATTACCTAAATAATTGCGCGGGGATTTTACTGTATTTTTTTAAGAAACACATCCAGCCGAAGAATACATTTTATCTAATTTCATTCGAATTTATATACAGACATATACTTTTCATTTAAAATTTGGTTTTCTAAATTGCGATTTGAACTTATGGAATAATCTTCCAACAGCTACTTGTAGACCTAACGGAGTTCTAGCAAATGGCCAGAAAAAAAAATTACGTAAATTTAAGAGCTAGAACGTACCAAAAATAGTAAGTTTTAAGTTATTTTGATAACATTCATAAATAAAACTGCTTTTGCTGAAAAATATATTTGCAAATCTCAAAGTCATTTAAGAGCATAAATATATCTTTAAAGCTGTGATGACAAAATTTTATATTGTAATTCAAATATTTATTTAATTACTATGAATGATTAATTTTTTATAAAACTCAGGATTTTATATCATTGAAAGAAAATTTTTATGTCAAAATATTTTTTTTCTAGTTTTAATATAAAATTTTATGAAAATCATCGAATGTTGGGGAAGAAATGTTGAGATTTTAGGTAAAAAAAAAAGATTAGGACACGTAATAACCGAATTGTAAAATATAATCACCACGTACTTATCTTTGTTTTCAAGTAAATTAATTTTGTGATTAAAGTAAATTAATTTTGTGAGTAAAGTAAATTAATTTTGTGAGTAAAGTAAATTAATTTTGTGAGTAAAGTAAATTAATTGTTTCAAATAAAATAAATCCTTAAGTAATTATTAGATGGATAAATTTTAATTAATTAACTTTATTCCGTTAAGTTATCTTATCTTTAAATTTTTTTGTCAAGTTGTAAAAGTAAGATTTATCCGAATTTACGGATGCTTTTATTCATCTTTTGGAAGCTTGAATGTCTCCTAAATATCCATGTTGAAATGTCAAATAAATTTCTAAAATAAATCCGTTATTTCACGAGACTAGGTGAATGAGATTCTTCGAAAACAACAATATTTTAAATATTTTTCTTTGATAAATTAAATAAGTGAGTCTTCGAGTATTAAATCGCATCATATTCAATAATGTGAATTAAACGAACTTAACATTACAATTTTTTTTAAAAGTTCCCAATGAATAATTTAATTTCACAAACTATACATCACACACAGTTTAGTTATTTCTATTTCTAGGGAAAAAGTACTCTATATACTCTACAATTGAGATAAAATATCTAATATTTTTACAATGGACTCTAGAACTCACGTGGTTAGCGCGCAAGTCTCACTGGCCTTACTTGTTAGGGCACGAAACTCTATATACAGTAAAACCTCTCTTTTGTAGACATTGGCAAGACAAAAAAAAAAATTCGTCCGCAAAAGAGGGGTGACCGTTAATGAAACGCATAAATTTTTATTTAAGGGGTAATTATTATTTGGCCGTATAAGAGGAGTGACCGCATCCGAAGAGTGTCCGTTAAGAAGGGTTTTTATTGGATTCCTTACTTGAATCATAAAGATTTCTTTTTGTTATAACGTCATATTTGAAATAGCTTATTCTAACATACGTATCTTTAATTCATTATGTTTTCCTACATATATATTTGACCATAACACATATCATAACCAATACTCCGATTATGAAAAAGTGATATTCCTACATTTATGCCTTGATTTTTTTTTCAATGGGGGAATTTACTAAAATTTTTCGCATATTTAATACTAAGTTGAATATTCGATGTTCTTCAGATAGTAAGTTTTATGACAGACAACGTACTTCATATCAGCTCTACTTACGTTCAAATTACTGTTCTTTTGTTGTCTATAGTTTAACCCATTTTCCGATGAGAATGAATCAAATTTTCTATCGATTAAAATTTTTATCATCGAAACTCTTAGAAATCAGCTCATTGTCAAAGAGCTAAACATCAGGGTAAAAAATCGTTGAACTTACACACCGATATAACGAGAGAAATACAGTTTTACAGAGAAATACAATCTCTTTCAAAGTCAAGCTTATTTTTAGCTTTTATGGGTATATCTTTGTTTTGTTCTTTTCAATACGCAGCCATATTTATTAATTTTTTGGCTATAGGATCATTTGCTGTTTAATTAAATTCTCGTTATTTTCGATCAGCATATTTATAAAATTGATTAATCCAATCACTGGTATATTCTTAAATCATTTAAAGTCAGGGATATTTTCATTGAAATACAGTGAAACCTCTCTAAACCGTCAAGTAACAACCAGGTTTTATTTTAAAGCAATTTAATGAAAACCCTCTTGAAAACGGTCAACCTCTTTCTACGGACGCAATTTGTTTCTTCGCCGGTGTCCATAAAGAGAGGCTCATTATATATTTATTATTTTTATTTTCAAAAAGTTTTATCTTCAGAAAATAGTAATTACAGAGTATATTGATTAACAAAAATGTTTTCCGCCCTCGCAATTTGTGAAATACTATATATCACAATATACAGCAGATTTTTCTTTTATGAATAATTCGACTGAAGAAAACTATGTCATAGATCAAACACTACTTGTTAGAATAGCCAGCGTTTTCGTTAGATTTGGAACAAGTTTGAAAGCATTAAAGAGATCGAAGCTGTTTTAAAAGTGGCATCAACAGGTGCAAACAAACCATTGCACGAGTATCTCCATTGTTTATTAATGCAAATATAGATCATGGAAGGTAATGCAAGTCGAGAAAATATTATTGTCGAACAGTTTTTTGATAGTTTCTGACATTTCTCGGGAAATGAAAAACAGTTTTTGAGCGGTTTCTAAATTCTTAAAAACGTTAGCATCCTGTCGGACAGGCCAAGAAGTACGGTACATTCAATATCGAATATTAACTTTGGATTGAATTTATGCAAAGATTAACTTAATTTAAATTGCCGTAAAAATTAATGTACACTTCTAAATATATAAGAGAAAAAGAGAGGTTGCATAAGAGAAATAAAAAATACAATACATTCTTGAAATGAATATACCATGATCAAAGCGAATGAAATGTACGTTTAGTAGTTGAAAAATGAGGTAAAACTTTTGTTTTACATCCTGAGCACCAGGGCTATAATTTGCTAATCACACAGGTACCTACAGTTGATAATGGATTCCTGCAGATTATATAAAAGCCTACATATTGTCAAGCTGACATTGGAACCACGACGTATCGAAGTTTTTAATTTTATTTGGTCTCTATATACAAAATTCAGCGGAGATGTGTCAAAAAATGATAGATTCGTATTCACGATACAATATGAATTTTTGTATTCAGAGAGATAGATAGAAAATATAAGTCACGATGGCTATTTAACTTACATTTCTCACCGAAAGCT
This sequence comes from Pholcus phalangioides, assembly GCF_987345545.1. NCBI lineage: Eukaryota > Metazoa > Arthropoda > Arachnida > Araneae > Pholcidae > Pholcus > Pholcus phalangioides. The sequence goes on along the minus strand of NW_028301612.1, from coordinate 8,582,973 downwards.
GAATTACTCACGAAAATTCCGTGCGTTTACATGAGTTTAATATCATTAAAATTCCCTTCTGTGGATTCGGTAATTTTGATTATGAAATTTCTATCGGGTGTGTGTGTGTTTCTTTCAAATTTTGAGATGCTGCCAGGAAAATATGCACATTTTGCATATTAATTTAAAAACAAAAAGCAATAAAAGAAGGGGTGAAGGAAACTTGAAGTGTGTAAAATCACAAGAAGAAAGTACTCACGTGTCTGAGCAAAGCTCAAAACTTTCTCGGTGGTGATGTGGAACTCATCTTCCTCGCCGTATTCAGGGCCGGGCACGAAGTTCTGCCCCGGGTAATCCGCTTGCATGTTGTAGTGATCCAACAGGTTTTCCAACGGCGGTGCATTCGGTATATTAATCCCAGTAACGTTGGGTGGTTTCTTTAGTCCCAGCTGACTCAAGATCTGGTTCCTGATACCGGCCAGGCGGATGGCTTTCCTCTCCTGACTCGCGGCACACCGACTGCAATTGTGGTGCTGCTGCTGCTGTTGGTGATGGTCCTTATCGGTCACTGTAAGGTCCTCGTCATCCACTACTGATGGTTTCGTTTCGTGATGATGATGGTGATGATGATGGTGCTGCTGCTGAGTCCTCCCTTCTTCGAGCCATTCTTTCTCGAAGTCTCTCGGTCGGTCTTCGAAAAATTCCGATTTTGTTTTACGATTCGCGTAGCCGGAGCTCGCACCCGAAACACATAAAAGGAACATGGCAAAAAGCAATGGAATGTAAGACATGGCTAACGTTTTCTTTGAGAGGAAACTTTTTTTTCCCCTCTTCTTCAATTATAATACGTATATACTAATATAAATATCACTTGTATTGCAATTATTTGTTGTGACGCTTGAGTTGTAGAGCACGGGCAGCGAGGAACCTTTGATTGATTACGAGCGCGCACACGCTCACGTGGTGAGATGACCCAACGAGGTTTATCACGGCTTTATCAACCTGCTGGGGTGAGCGCGACCGAAAACATTGCGCGCACATGTATCCACAAATAATCACAGTCTTGTCACTTTACTCTGTCTGGTGGCGAAAGACTTCTCACAGCGTTTTTATATAGAGAGTGCCACGAGAGCTAAGAGACACGCCCCTCACCCCCTAAATGATTGGCAGCGGCTTACCGCTGACCCCACCTCTCACAGCGCTCTCAAACCGACCAATAGGTATTTCGAATGAAAAAAAAATATAATAAATAAGTAAGCACACTCTTACAGATGGAAGAAGCCCAACATTTTTCGAGAAAAAAGAACATTACGCGCGCGTTTAGAAATTCCACGCATAAGGGAGAAGAGAGAGGAAAGAAAGAAACACACAAGAAAAGAGAAAGAAGCGTTTTTTGACAGAGGAAAAATTCAATATAAGAGAGAGAGCGTTGGGATGAAAAACGGTCCCAACACTGAACCCTGTGGTACCTGCAGCGGGATATTCCGCCCAACGTAAAACGCGGCAACAGACAATTTGAAAATCGGGCCGAAAGAATCGAGCGTTTCCATTTTCGGATCAAATGCGGTCGCGATCGGATCGGAAAAGCGCCGAAAAGGACTTGAAAAAAGCGCCAGGGATGATGATCTCTCCATCTTTTACATGCGTTATGTGAATGGCTGTAGACTTAACGAAATGGAGACTTAGTTCAAGGAGGTCGCAAAAGGGTACCAATCGCAACACGGCATCACTGTATCTATTCCAATCAAGTTATTAACCAATTCCAATTGGCTGGCCATTTATTTCCATTTTTTTTTCCTGATTTTTTTTTTTATTGGAGAGAGAATTTCTTTTTCTCTTTTATCCCTTTTTTTTTTGTTTTTTTTTTGTTTTCCTTTGGTTTTCTTATGTTAAGGACGTTTCTTGTTCTCGCGCTGAGCGATGAACTGACTGATAAAAGAATTGAGATAGAAATAATAATAGTAATAAACTCTTCTTCTACGGGTTTGTATATTCAATTAGGTTTGGTATCATCAAATTTACTGATTTTTATCAAATATGTGATGTAACTACCGTTAGCAATAATGTATCGAGTGATATCTCATTATATTTAGTTGATGATACATAACGTTAAGAATATCCATTTTTTTTAAATTTTTGTCAAATTTCTTATAACAGTATGTATTTTCAATCTTCTCGTGCACTAATTTTTGTTTTACTCATTTTATTCAAAGAAATATTGAAGCATGATATCGACTTTGTTGAAAATCTTAATTACAAAATAATTTTTGAAACCAAATTGGCATCCTCGGAAAAAAAAAATTGGATGCAAAAATCACATTGAATTACACGTAAAAAATTATTGTAAGAAAAAAATATTCACGTAACCTATCTTCATATCAGGATAGTGTTTATGATAACATAAAAGTAAAATAATGATATTGAGAATATATTCATGGATGAAAATTTAACACATTGCCAGTTCAATAAATGTATTATATGATTTTCTTTACTCAAAATGTATACAATTCAAGTTTCACTCATTAGACACATCTAGATACTTATTTAAAATGCACTTATATATCAAATACACAACACATGCGGGATGATTTTATTTTTATATTTGATGGTAAAATAATTTACGTATTTTCATTATTTATTATTTTTTTGGAATATGGATCTTCATTATTTTAACACATAGATATATACATAGACAGAAAAAAGCTCTTACATCAGTTTTTTTTATTTAAATTATGTTTGATTTTGTCATATCATATCCTAAATTGTTTCAATGAATTTCTAGGTAATAAAATTATACACCGGCTAGAAATAAAATGATTGTTAAATTTAATGGAAGAGTAAATGAATATGCACACATTGTGTCTATCCAAAGGTAAATATATCTAAAATTTTTTAAAAAGTATAATAATGAGAGTATAATTAAGTATATAACGAAATAACATATATAATAAAGTATATAATGAAATAACATATATAATAAAGTATATAATGAAATAACATATATAATAAAGTATATAATGAAATAACATCTTATATATAAATGTGAAAGTATGTATGTATGTATGTATGTATGTATGTATGTATGCTCTTTATACAAATCTACAGTTTTAGACCGATCGTCGCCAGATTTTGCATATATACCAAACAGGTCCGGGATTGAACCGTAGGCTACTTTAAAAGTTCGTCAGAGCTGAGCAAATGCCCGAAATGGGCGAAAAACTGTCGGGCAACAATGGTTTTGGGGCCTCAACAATTACTTTCGGAACGTTTACTTTGGTTACCGTGGTTCCCAACAATGCATTTCAGACATGTATATGCCTATACTATGGTTTGTCACATTTTTAACGCTGCCATCATAACAGTTCATTCCTTTATAATGGTTTGGCTCTTTTCCAATACTCCCAGTAATTGAAGAAAACCCTGGAAGCGCCAGATATTTTTGCTTGCATGTATACAGGGTGTCCTGTAAGTGCTAATGTGGCCTTTATCTCATCAACCACCCATCGTTGAGGTATAGTTTCAATTTAAAAAGTGCTTAAAAGGAGTTTGAATAATATTCGCTGCAGAAGCTGGACATCTGACGTCACTAACAACAGAGGACAACAACTACGACGATAAAACAGGGAATAAAAATGTTCTACGCCAGCTGATGAACTCAATGCTTGCCTCAAATCATCAGCACTCTACTTCACCAAGCACCAACTCTGGCCATATCGCTACATTGCAATTTACTGCCATTAGTGAGATGGGTTGGAAGTGAAGGTGCTGTCTATCAGTGGTCGCCTCGAGTTTGTTAGGACATCAACACTCTGGCACGAAGCTAAAAAATTATCATTATCCACCGACATGCGAGTTCAACTGCAAAATGACTCAGCACTGCTATCATTTTCACATCAGTTGATAAAACTTGGCAATGGAAGAATTCCCGTAGACCCAAGCACTGGACTGATAACGTTCCCAAATGGATTTTGCCAGTTATTATATATATATAAACTCAGTTCAAGAACTTGCAGACAAAGTCTTCCCAAACATTCAACAAAATCACCGAAACCATGAGTGGCTTTGTGAGAGTGCGATTCTGGCACCGAAAAATGAGTGTGAACAAGATCAACGGAAAAATCCTAAAAATTATTCCGGGAGACTCCACATCTTACAAATCGGCTGACACTGTCAGAGACACAGCGCAGACAGTTCTGTATCCTGCAGAATTTCTGAACTCTTTGGATATTCCGGGTGTGCCACCACACAATTTGACCCTCAAAGTCGGAGCACCTGTAATGCTTTTAAGAAAATTTGGAGACACCGATACTCTGCTATGGCAACAGACTCTGCGTGAAGAAATTGCACAATTGCATCATTGAAGCAACGATTCTAACTGGATGCGACAAAGAAAAAGAAGTCTTCATTCCACGTATCCCAATCATCACCGAAGAAATGCCATTCACTTTCAAGCGATTACAGTTCCCGATTCGTTTAGCTTTTGCCATGACAATCAACAAAGTGCAAGGCCAGTTGTTAGCAGTGGCAGGTATCAACTTACTTGAGCCCTGTTTTTAACACGGACACCTTTTCGTCACCTGTTCGCGTGTTGGTAATCCCAAAAATTTGTACATCTACACACCAGATGGAAAAAGAAAAAATATTGTGTATCCACAAGCGATTGCCTCAAGTTTTTAATTAAAATATTTAAAAATGTGAAAGTAATTTTCTCTTATTTGATGCAGAAATTTTTTTGATTAAGAAATAATTAATAAGCTATACGTATATAAATTTTTTACGGGGCGGGCAACGTCGCCGGGTATCAGCTAGTCTTATATATAAATGTGAAAGTATGTATGTATGTATGTATGTATGTATGTATGCTCTTTATACAAATCTACAGTTTTAGACCGATCGTCGCCAGATTTTGCATATATACCAAACAGGTCCGGGATTGAACCGTAGGCTACTTTAAAAGTTCGTCAGAGCTGAGCAAATGCCCGAAATGGGCGAAAAACTGTCGGGCAACAATGGTTTTGGGGCCTCAACAATTACTTTCGGAACGTTTACTTTGGTTACCGTGGTTCCCAACAATGCATTTCAGACATGTATATGCCTATACTATGGTTTGTCACATTTTTAACGCTGCCATCATAACAGTTCATTCCTTTATAATGGTTTGGCTCTTTTCCAATACTCCCAGTAATTGAAGAAAACCCTGGAAGCGCCAGATATTTTTGCTTGCATGTATACAGGGTGTCCTGTAAGTGCTAATGTGGCCTTTATCTCATCAACCACCCATCGTTGAGGTATAGTTTCAATTTAAAAAGTGCTTAAAAGGAGTTTGAATAATATTCCCTGCAGAAGCTGGACATATCGCGTCACTAACAACAGAGAACAACAACTACGGCGATAAAACTGGGAATAAAAATGTTCAACGCCAGCTGACGAACTCAATGCTCGCCTCAAATCATCAGCACTCTACTTCACCAAGCACCAACTCTGGCCATATCGCTACATTGCAATTTACTGCCATTAGTGAGATGGGTTGGAAGTGAAGGTGCTGTCTATCGGTGGTCGCCTCGAGTTTGTTAGGACATCAACACTCTGGCACGAAGCTAAAAAATTATCATTATCCACCAACATGCGAGTTCAACTGCAAAATGACTCGGCACTGCTATCATTTTCACATCAGTTGATCAAACTTGGCAATGGAAGAATTCCCGTAGACCCAAGCACTGGACTGATAACGTTCCCAAATGGATTTTGCCAGTTATTATATATATAAACTCAGTTCAAGAACTTGCAGACAAAGTCTTCCCAAACATTCAACAAAATCACCGAAACCGTGAGTGGCTTTGTGAGAGTGCGATTCTGGCACCGAAAAATGACCGTGTGAACAAGATCAACGGAAAAATCCTAAAAATTATTCCGGGAGACTCCACATCTTACAAATCGGTTGACACTGTCACAGACACAGCGCAGAAAGTTATGTATCCTGCAGAATTTTTAAACTCTTTGGATATTCCGGGTGTGCCACCACACAACTTGACCCTCAAAGTCGGAGCACCTATAATGATTTTAAGAAATTTGGAGACACCGATACTCTGCAATGGCAACAGACTCTGCGTGAAGAAATTGCGCAATTACCTCATTGAAGCAACGATTCTAACTGGATGTGCTGGAGGAGAAGACGTCTTCATTCCACGTACCCCAATTATCACTGAAGAAATGCCATTCACTTTAAAGCGATTACAGTTCCCGATTCATTTAGCTTTTCCCATGACAATCAACAAAGCGCAAGGCCAGTAGTTAGTAGTGGCAGGTATCAACCTACTTGAGCCCTGTATTTCTCACGGACAGCTTTTAGTTGCCTGTTCGCGTGTTGGTAATCCCAAAAATTTGTACATCTACGCACCAGATGGACAAACAAAAATATTGTGTTTCCACAAGCGATTGCCTGAAGTTTTTAATTAAAATATTTAAAAATTAAAGTAAATTTTTTTTTACTAAATGCAGAAATATTTTGATTAAGAAATAAGTAATAAGCTATATATATGTAAATTTTTTACAGGGCGGGCAACGTCGCCGGGTATCAGCTAGTATATAATAAAGTATATAATGACAGTATAGTAATTGAAGTATAGACATTAATAATATATACTGTAATATATACTATAGGTAAGAATGATAAGGATCAAAGAAAGTGTTTTACTGAATTTCTTGGGGAAGTTTTCTTCACGTAAAAAAATAATTAATTTCACCTTTAAAAAATTCCGGGTTTTATATGTTCACGCATGATACATTACATTGTGTATTTACTGTTTAATGAACCTAACACTATAGTATTGACATAAAACTTACTTAAAATTTTACTTGCTGTAAATCACGTTATAAATAGTTTTGCGTGTGCAATGCTGTAATTTACTTGATTTATAAATTTCTCGCATATTTTATGCAAAAAAAAATTGAATAATACTTATGCAAAATTACAATTAAAATGTAGGAAAAATACATTAATTAAAACACATAATGCTATTCATCTTCGTTAATGACACTCATCGTAATTTTCGAATTTTATGGAACTTGAATGATACAATACCAGCCATATACTGGATTATAAAAAAATAAAAAAAATTAATAAATGTATAATAATAAATAAATCGTATATTAACAGATGCATTCGCTGCATGCCCCCCCCTCCTAGAGCAGGGGCTCCTGGGGTGGGACCTTTAGCGGGCCCCCAAATCAGACTTTTCCCGGGTCCCCCTTTATAGTGAAAATTTATATGTGAAAAAACAAAAACAAACATTACAAGAATCGTCCCTAGGCTGGAGGCCTGTCAGCCCCATTGTGGTGGCCATGATTCGCTGTATATGTTAGTATTTAATCTAAAAAAATATTTATAAATAAATGTTACATTAACGCGATTTATTTCACAAATATCAAAACATTTCGATACTTGTGTGAGGTTGAAACATTTCCCACAGCATGTCAACATGCTTGCAATCGGAAATTTGGAGTGGGAATGACGAAATATTAACGAAAATACCTAAACATGAAAATTGCGCAAATATTTGTCGTTTTGTTGGTTCCTCTATTGTAGATGGAAATTGCAAACAAATATATATAAGAATGTATTAATATATATTTCACATTTAATTTAACTATTTACTGAGGTTTTGAATGTTTTTAGGATGTATAAATGCTATTTCTATCGAGTGTAGTTTAAACATTATTATAATACTTCATAAGTTCATTTAAATTCATTTAAAGAAAGGACAAAATACAATAGATTCGGCATTCGCTAAAATTTAAAAAATGAAAGCGGCCTTGAATATTTTACATATAATTTTAATTTAGGTTCGAAATGAATTAAATAAATGAAAATAATAGAAAAAAGATTTTTTTGAAAAAAAAAAGTTGTTTGTTAATAATGGAGTTTGTTTATTTTCCGTGAGGTAACAAATTAATAAGTAGATTTATATAATATTCACATAAATTATATAACAGTAATATATTCACGTATTTTCTTTTAGAAGTGTGTAAATTCCGTTTTCTTTCGCTTTCTATTTATGTCATGTGATTATTTTATGGTGTTTCTCCTCTTACGTTTTTAAAAATATAATTTTAGAGGCTTATACTGATGCGGCACTGCAATTAAGTTTCATTTCAAAAAACACGATTTCCAACCATTTACAGAAGCTAACGTGTAGCTTTTAAATATCGATTAATTATATATATACATAAATTGCATTCTTAAAATTCAGTATTGGCTCGAAGCGCTCACCGAGCATTTTTCAAACGAAAATTTGTCTGAAAAATACAAGTGAAATGTAATTACATGAAAATTTAAATTTTCACTTTGGAAAGTTGCGGCATTTAGCCAGTACGGTAAATATATTGAAAAATTGTTTTCTCAGTTTTTTACTGTAGTGCTTATGGCAAGAAATACGGTAATTATTTCTATTATGCCGTTTATTAATATCATAACCTTTACATCGCTGTATCGGTTTCATAATTTGGTAGTTTCACGAAATCAAAACGAACGCAAAAAGAAAAATGGTAAGTTATACTGAAGAAAATCATACTTTCTTTCAAATACTCGAATATAATATTTTTTACTTACTTTGCCGCCTCGAAGCCAACTGGTCAGCTCACTGGTTTTCGGTTCGGTAAATCTTGGTTTGAATTCCGGTGAGAGACATGGAAGCATGGCCGTCGGAATCAGCTTCGGGCTTCGGGGTCCAGATCCAATTGGATCCCGTACGCAAGGCCGCGATGCGAAAATACATTATCAGATGACACTTATTGATGGTTTTCATCATTAAATTCTCAAGGGATTCATTCACCATATTTTGCAGCGCTCGTTTCGATGAATACCTGTTAATAATAACCAAGAAGATGTTTTTTAAAAAAAATATTTGTTACTCGTCTATCGAATATTATAAGTTTATGGCTGCAGCGCTGTTGATGGATAAATGAAAAATATCACAGGCTTTTATTTTGAAAGTAAATTTATTTATTCATGAATTGCTTAATTAACCGATCAAATATGACGTTTTGTTTTACACTTTGAATGAAAATAATATTTATTGGTTTTTTTTCTACACTTTGAATGAAAATTCATTTTATTTTTATATATAAGAGCGGGTTTATAATAAGTAAGGTATCGTATCTGTGGTGTATTGAATTATACGTACAAATCATCGTTTCGGTAGGTCGTGGTTCGAATGTTGGGCTTGAGCGTGTAGGCTTTTATACAATCAATAAGAATCTACAGTATATAATAGATTGTTATTGATTGTATAAAAGCCTACATGTTCAAGCCCAACATTCAAACCAGGGTCAACAGACCAACATTGAAACGGTAATTTGTACGAATTTTACCAATCACAAAAGTTGAGTTTTACCTAATTTTTCAGCTATTAAACGTGCATTTCATTCGCTTTCATCACTGCTTGCAATTTAAAGAATTTATGTTCTTCAATTTGAATATACAACCTTTTTTTTCCCTCTTATATATTGCAAATGTGCGTCGATTTTCATGGTTCATTTAGATTGAGTTAATCTTCATTTTCACGTAATATTCGATTGAATGTATTATTAAAAGTCACAGTACGGCCTAATTCTTGGCCTATCCCACACAGTGCCTACATTTTTAAGAACATAATTTTGGAAGCTTGTGGTTATATTGACGCGATACCTAAGCTAACTATTTTTTTAAAGAAAAATATAATCTCCAAGAAATTTACTATACATTTATATCGTAAATAATTACATTTCACTTCAACTATTCAAAATCTGTTCTGAGCATTCAGTAAGCATTTTCTCATATGAATATTTGATTTTAGAACGTAAGAAAAACGTAATTACTAGAAATTGAATTTTCACTATTGTTGCAATCACGCAGAACAAATTCATTTTATTAATTTCGAATACGGCGCTTGCTCCAAAAACTGTATGGCAGTAGGAAACGCGGGGTGTAATGATTTTAGTTTTTAAGTCATTTGTAGGGCATCTATCGTTTAAATATGAAACATATGGTGTATTGTTTGGCAAAAAACCCTGCGGCAAACAATACGGTACTTCGCTAAGCCGCATTCGTTATTCACGAAATTTGTGCTCGGTCTCTGGCCGATGTTCAGGCGTGGTTCTCACCGAATCATTCCTTACATGTTGCTGGTAAGCGCTTGGCATACCCGGCTGAGCGTTACAGCGTCTCTATAAGAACACACATAGTCTATATGTCCATTTAAGAGAACATTTAAGCAAAAATATTGTATTCACGTAATGATAAGCGTGGAAAATCGATTTAAACAATAAACATTTGTAGTATCGATTTCAGTCCTCAGAGAGATTGGTTTTTAAATTTATTTCAAAAACGAATGGAGAAACAAAAATCAAAAATAATAATTCTCTCTTTTGCATATAAAAGTTATATGTGTCATTAAATCGATATCTTATCGATTTACTTCGATAAATATAACCGACTGGTCAAGTGTTCGTCAATCACCGTTCCGTTCTACGGTCACTCCCTCCAACTCGCGCTTCATTTTAAAGTATGTAAATAAAAGCTGATGGATTTCGTCATCAATTATCTCATTCTCATATTATGCATTTCAATTGCCTTTTCGCCACTGTCTGATTTTCACTGATAAAATAATCAAATGAACCTTCTTTTTTTTATATAATGCTATGATGCTGCTGGTTTATCAACGCGTTAAGACTCTGGTTTTGGAATGTTTATGGGTCCAAGTTTCAGACACACGTGTTTTAATCCTCACAATTTTATATTTTATATAAGACTATCGAATAAAAACGTGTCATAAAGTAGTGGTTCCAAAATTTTTTGAAACGTGACTCCCCACATGTGCATTCCATGTGCAACTAGGATCACTTATCTGGCTATTCTTATTGATGAGCGGTTTAGGTTTTCTGAGCATTGGTTTTTTTCAGCGATGGTCAGAAAAACGAATAGAATGCTCGGTTTCATTCTCGAAAAGGTCTCTTCCGTTATCCTAAAGTGATCCTTCCACTTTTTTGGGGTTTAGTTCGTCCTGGACCACACAAATGGGGCTTAAGCTATAAAGAAATGCTTGATTTCATTGGAAAAATGGAGGTGTCGGGGGAGGGGGGGGGGTATGATCAAAGTATTCAAAATTTTCACCGGGATGAATAAAATGGACCATGAGTTATTAATACATCGTCAATCAACTGCTTCGACTCGGGGACACTAGTATAGATTCGTAAGGGATAATTCTAGGTTGTGGTGTCGCAGAAAGTATTTCTCTAATAGGGTTGTAAATAAATGGAATAGCTTACCTCCGAGGATCGTGAATTCTAACACAATTGAGAGAAATGCTGAAAAAGAAATACGATAAACATGTAAACATTGGGTAAATCGAAAAGCTATTCATCGTTAGAATAAGACTTATTGACTTATTACTCTTAAGTATATTTACATTTTTTGCATAATTATTGGTTTTTTTATTGCTCGTCGTTGGGTTCCTGTATTTTTTTGTTAGATTCGACATCCATACTTTTCATATGGACATCTTTTTTTTCCAGCCACCTCGTTGGGCATTTTGTCTGTAGTGGCATTTGTATTTGACAAGAATTTTATTGGCGATTCTTTTATACGGGGTGACCATTTGCGCGGTATTTCGGGACATTCCTGATTATTTTATTAGTAAATTTGCTTTCATTTCCTTAATCAATGATAACTGAAATCAAATTAATTTTCAATATTTTGTAGGCAGAACTCTGTTTTATTGTGAAATTTCAAAGTAACCACTTGTTCTTCAGTTTTACCCCTTTCCCCGACCCAACACAGCGCAAGTTGGCGTATCGAGCGCATCGTAATGTTTCAGAGTGGAAAACTTGGTAACCAAACTGTGGGTCAATATTACCAAACGCAGGGCTCAGCGCAAAAATATTCTCGGGTTCCCTCATAGGAAGAATGATAACAACCCACACGTTTTGGGAACCACAGATATAATGGAATCAGCATCTTAGATTCCAAATATATCCGATTCAGTTATTAATGAGAAAACAGAATTTCTAAATTTCATTGGGATTAGTACATATGGACACAAAGCTGAATCCATAAGATGCTGAGTATGAGAGGCAATATAGGTATATATATAAAGAATGTAACGAAATGACGTGGGACAATCGCAAATTTTTAATTATCACTGAATCAATGGAACTTTGGTTACACTGATCAGTAAGATTGAAGCCGCTGCGGTGGTCGAGTGGTCATGGTGACGGACTCGCATAGCGAGTACCCGGGTTCGAACCTCACAGTGATGGTCAGCTGCAGTTGAATTTCCATGGTCCCCAACTTTCAGTCGCAAATGCGAACCAATCTCCCGGTTAAAAAGTTTCGCCACGGAGAGCAACAGACCTACATACACTGGAATAAATATTTAATCATTATACTTCATTCAAAATTTGAAAATATAGATGACACCACTGGAAAATTCACACACAACAGCTCTATACACGCACTTGGACTGTTAGGTACATTCACACTACTGGCTCAATTCAATCGGCAGTGTTCTTGGCGATAACCCATGGTGATAAACCGGAGTTGCACTCGGTTTGAAAATAAAAATGAAGGACTGTTCGAAGTTTACAGCTGGTGCTCCTTAGAAAGAATGAACGTCGTATTATAGAGACCTGAATGTGAGTGTTATATTTGATAAATTGAAGGAAATAAAACTTATAAACGAATACAGAGTATGGATTACACTAGAAAATGGCTGGGGGAGAAAGAAATCGCTTTCACAGTAAAGAAGTGTTCTTCTCAAAGACAGAATACACCCTGATTAATATAACTTGTTCAGTTTCAAATTCTAGTCTTACTCAAAGCGAAATTGCCTATGCGGTGATGGAGCAAAATTTCGTTATTGGTACTTTTTCTATATACCAAGCGTTTCTCAACTTCTTTGAATCAAAGGATTCAATTCAAACGTTCCAATGAAATGTCCGAAACCAATTCGACAGACCACCAACTCACATCATGAGTAGCATTGACCAGGTCATCCGCATTTTGTGGGACATTCTTGCAGTTTTGGCGGTTTCAATGTCTTTTTGAAGGATTCGCCTGTAAGGAAGGATATTTGTGTGAAACATTTTACCACTAATGGCCACGTTTTTGGTGGCAACTGGCAACGCTGCATGTTTTCGCATATTTAAAATTCAAATTTCCCGTATTTAATGATTGAAATATGGTCACGTTAGGCGCGATTTTTTTTTTTCATGAAATAAATTTTTTTACTGCGATTTTCAATAGCCGTTCATTATCCCGCTTTCATCGATTGTAGCTATAAATGGCGAATTTGTCAATAATTGTATATTTGGTGATAATTAGCGATTCCCCGTATATAGAATCGTAGTTTCCAATATTTTCCCTCGATCAAATGTTCTCGCCCGAAGTATGAAGGTTTAATTTCTTTTTGAACCTATAAGTATATTAATAATTATCGGTTGCAACAATTAAATAATTTTGTTTTCATTCAAACGAAATTTAATAGCCAGACTGCTAGCGGACCATTTGTCATCTTTGAGCATCTCCTCTGATCCTCTGACAACAGGTTAAGAAACGCTGTTTCCATTATATACTGTGCATATAGGCGGAGATAGACTTGGAAGTCTGGGGGGGGGGCACGACAATCATGATGTCAATTCATATATACACATATACATTAGATCAGTTCGTCGACTCCACCTTTGACGCTGGAAGGGGGGGGGGGCGGGGGGCAATGCTCCCCCCCTATCTCCGTCCATGACTGTGCATAGCAAACAGGGGGTATGGCGTTTTACTGGCTAACCGCTGATCTTAGAGGTATACATCCAGTTAAAAAAGTTTCCAAATAATGTGTGTATCGGCCAAACTCAGATATGTCACTAATGTTTCAAGGAGTTGCATAGTTATTAAAATAAAAAAAAAAATAACTCTTTATACAATCTCCACGTGTCCAAAAATCCAACTAGAAAGTTGTTGCCATGTCTCTCCTGGTGCCAAAAAAAAAAAAAAAAAAAAAAAAAAAAAATCCACGTTTCTAAGTGCAATATTCGCTAAGATATTCAAAAAAACGGAGAAAAGTTGTTGAAAAAAAAGCAATGTTGAATACGAATAAACCGTTTACCCGCATTGAACGCTGTTTTTTTTCCAACTTTCCTCCGTTTTTCGAATTCAAATATCTCAGTGAATATTGCTCTTAGCAATATGGATTTTTTTTTTCGTTGGCATCAGGAGAAACAGGGAAACAAGTTTCTGATTGGATTTCCAGGCACATGGGAACTGCATTAAAAGTTAATTTCTTTATATTTTAATAACTACACAACTCCTTGCAATATGAATGGCATATCTGAGTACTACGCATTATTTGGATACTTTCTAAATGGAAGTATACCTCTAGGATCAATGGTTAGCCAGTAAAATGCCGTACCCCATTTGCTATGCGTCATGTGTAAATATTTTCTGTTGTTAAACAAGTCAGAGTTGGTTCGGCCGAGTGCGTCTTTCGAATAATCTATTCCACCCATTCTTGGAACAGATGGACGTAGAAACGGATGACATCTTAAAAATGGCGATTATTGAAATGTTGTCTAATCTCAGTACCACGGTTCATTACAATATTTTTTTCAGACAAAAACACGCGCTCACCCCAAAAGACTCTGTTATCAATTTTTACCTATAGTCACTTAATATACCCAATGTTACTAGGTCCAATCGTTGCGATTTTTGAATGGTGTAGACTTTGGCACTGCTTTGATCCATTTCAGCTCTGTCAAGTGGCCTGCAGCATCGCTCGAAATTAGCACATAGTTTTTATTCGAATCACTTTTTCGTTGCCTCAATCATCTTAAACTCTTTAATAAATTTGGTGTAGCTATACTTACATGATAAAGTATCTGTGAATTTCGTAGGCATGGGTAGAAAAGTTACACATACTCAATTCATATGTATATGGCATATAACTGAAAATAATGAATTTAAATATGCATACGTTAATGTTAATCAGCATTCCCCCCCTTTCCTCCAGAAATTAAATGTACAGGGTGTCCGTATGTAATGGCCTCAATTTCAAACAGCGATTACAAACCTCATTGATATCACGGAGGGTTTCAATATTAGAAAAATTTGGCTGCTCAACGTAGAACCTTCTATAGCAGAAAGCCTCCGTGCGGAGCTTTGGCGTCACTGAAGCCGTCTATTTCACTTGTAGCCATTGGATATAGCAGGCCGAAGCATACGAAATCTTTATCTCTTTTTGCAGTATATTTAATGATTATACGGGAAATGGACGACTTCAGCGACGTCATGAACTTCGCGCGGAGGCTATAGGAAATGCTATAGGAAATGTAAGCTCAACTCTGAGAGTTTGACATCGAATTTTCTGAAAGCTCCATTACCTAAGCTGCCATTGATGCAAGCAAACAAAGAGAAAAATTATGCTCTCCTCTCCAAGATTATTATTTTTTTCAAATGAGACAACATTTCATTTGTCCAATAGGGTTAACTAAAGAATTTGGGGCTTGGAAAATCACCATGAAATTTTTTAAGTGGAGAGGAACAATCCCAAATCAATGTGTGGAGAGTGCTTTCACATGATATGTGGTCATTTGGTTATTTCTTATTTTTTTTCCGCTGAGAACCAAGAACTACACTAGCGAAAAAAAAATTTACCTGCAATAACTGCAACAACTTGGATTTACTGTATTCCAATTGGCAACACTTACAGCCCAATGCTATCTTCCAGCAAGATTCATTCCAGCACTGGGACATGGATGGCCGATCATTTTTGGACACGACTTTCTCAAACCAATGGATTCAGACGCAGTGGACCAAGCCGGTATATCATTTGAAAAGTTTAGACGTAGAGAGAGATAGAGATAGATAGAGCAGGCAGATCTTCAACACCATTTTCGCTTGAAAATATGGAAGTCACATATCAGGACCTACGGCATTTTGATAGAACTCTGACAACATAAATACATTAGGACCACACATACACTCAGAAAAATCTCCAAGAAATTTTCTATATCTTTATAACATTCTATAAACTGCTGTAAATGTCTAACTCGAATAATTGAATTATACTTCAACTATTCAGAATCTGTTCTGAGTATTCATTGAAAAAAAATTTCCTAATTGAAAGTTCTCTTGATTTTCTGAGAAACTGAATGCCTTCTTTATCCCAGACAGTGACTTTTTGAGCACAGTGGAAATTAATAATAATCGACTGTATTCTGTGTAAATTAAAAATGATGGGGTGTAGCGCGGAAGAAAGTACATAACCCCTCAAAAATAGGGGCATTTGAACCGGACACCCCCTACATACATGAGATCCAAATCATGAAAACTTCTCGATACGGCTCTATGAATTATTTTTGGAGATTAACCAAATTATGACCACATCAGATGTGAAATCAGGTTGAATAATTCATTTCAAAAGTTAGGAAACCACTATAAATTGCCAAAGAAGATGTTTCGACAGCAATGGCTTTCAACAGTGAATTTCGGATTTAATTATTTGAAGATGTCTTGACCTTCTAAAAAATCGGATCATCATTCCGAAAAAGTCCTTCTCCTCGTTTTTATTTTGCACACATTTCCCTACCATCTATTATAGTGTCTTCACGTGTCTGTTCCAACATTAATGCTGATTTCGGCATTTGAAGCCACGCGCGAACGCATTTCAAGCAAAACAATACGCGTGCGTTTAACTTCCACGTTGAAATAAATGTACGTAACGCACGTTCTAATGTTTCTTTTGCCGTTTAAAGCACTTTTATTTCTCTTTGGACGTTCTCCAGCATCATCACAATAGCTAAGCTTTCTTGAACAGATCAAGATCCCCATCTCGAAAATCATCTTCTGTTTATGGATCAGCACAAAAATCCCCAAAAAAAGAAGAAATAAACAAATAAATGTTTTGCGAAATTTTCTTGGAAATATTTAAAATAAGATTTCTTATGTTAAAAGGAATCATTTTTTTACTGAATTTTCTTTTTCTTCTTCTTTTTTGCCCTTGTAAAATCTTCCGATATGGTAATTTGATACTTTTCAGCAATATTTTTCAAAGCATTCAGTACACTAGCAAAAATACCCGGCGCTGTGTGCGACGGTATTTGCGTCGAAGGAGTGACGTACATGCCCACATCGTAAATGAATAAAGATTTCTTTACAATTGTTGGAAATGCAATGTTCGAGTAAATATATGGAACTATTTAATCCAGAAATTTTTTGCACGATTTCGAACTTTTGTCGAGCTACGAGGAAAGCTCGAAGATGTTTTTAAAATAGCAAATCATGACAGCTGTGTCCTACTTGATGGAATGTGAAATTTGGTGAAGATAAATCGTAGATCAAAGAACATATAAGTACACTTTTAGGATTAAAATTGACTGAAAATAGTTGGAATTTGTTGTATGAGAAAAAAAAAATTGATCAGTATTTAACAATTACTGTAGAACCACATCTTATATAGAAATAAATACAAGGCCACAGCGGGCAAAACTCCCAACAAGGTGGCTGAGAAAAAGATGCCCATAACACATATGGATGTCATATATTTCTAAAATACAGTAACACTCAATTAAAAATGTAATTACAAAAACTATAAACATAATTTGTAGTGGACTCTGGAACAAATTATATTTTAAAAATAGAGGAGGTTGTTTATACACAACTTTTTTCCCCTGAACTCATGATGGTTTTTGGGGGAAACACGTGTCCTCCAACTAGTTCACTAGTTGTTAAAGCCCCATCCCACGATTACTTGTGTCGCGACGCAGGGTAAGATAATTAAGGTGAAGATAATAAAAAGTCTTTGTTGGACAATAAATCGCAAAAACCACAGCCGGCGTGAACGAAATCGGGATGGGAGCGTCCAAATAGATACAGACCCCCCCCCCCCCCAAGCGACAGAGTAAATTGTTTTTTGTCTAGTTGCGGTCCTGAGGGTGGCCCAAAGCAGAGAAACTAATTTCGCTCTGTAAAATTTTTGGATCGAGATTTCACTCAATTGCAATAAAGTAAGCCCAGAACCGTCTCAAAAACATCACAAGCCCATCTGGTTTTTTGACACAATTGAATTTTTTTTTGTACCCCTAACTAATATCGACTTATCGCAATTTGCATACTTTATCTCACTAATATTTAAACGCTAAAGCTAGTGGGATGGAAACGTTTTTTTGGGAACTACAACCGATTTCAGCTAGGGTGTGTTTGCGGAAATGGCAATTTGAACTTCGCCAATCTTTCAGCGCCTGAAGCTCGCCCTTAAATACAGATATTTCAATGAAATTGGTGTGAACTTATAGGATTTTTCCTGCGCTACCCAGATATGTGCTTAGTTCCATGTGTGTGTGTGTGTAGGTCTCGCAGAGAAACTTCACAAATTTTTCAACTACTCTCAGAAACTTCACAAACGTCTTTTTAGACTTCACGCATTTTTTCCCCATAATCCATCATAACTCGGAAACGGTTCGAGATAGGACAGGGTTTATAAGCTGTTTCATGATCCACTTGGTCTCGTCTATCACCCTCTTTAGTTTGGCAGAATAGGTCGGATTCACCGAGTATATAGCTATGTATGACACGCAGGGCCGGATTAACACATATGATGGCCTTGAGCATACAAGGGATTTTCGTACCCCAGCCCCGTATCTTTTACTATTAACCTGAACGCATGGCCCATAGGCGTCATGGAAATTAGATCTATTTACGGTTTTCGAGAGTAAGTATGAAAATGGTAAGAACGTATTTTTAGGTGAGTAGGGAGAGGGATTCCGAACAATAATTTTTCCCGGGCCCTGTGCTATCACTGCTCGGGAGCCTGATGGCATAAAGTGCCGTGGAGTCCTCATGACAATATGATCTGGTTAAAATTTTGGTGAGGTTAAGTATGCAAATTGGTAGGTCAGTAGGAATACAAAAAAAAATTGTTTCGTACTTAGGGACCTGTGATGCTTTTGAGACGGTTCTGAGCTTACTTCATAGCAATCGAGTGAAATCTCGATCCCAAACTTTTATAGAGCCAAACATTAGTTTCTCTGCTTTTGTACCACCCTCGGAACCGCAACTAGAAAAACAACAATTTACTCTGTCGTTTCGGGTCTCTGTATCTATTTGGAAGAGTACACTCTCTGGTCCAATGCTCTGAGCTTACGATCCCTCACCCCCCCCCCCCACGGGCCCTTCCTTAGTTGTGGCCCTGGTCAACCTTTGAGTTAAGATCTTCAAATTTTAAGACTTTCTACTGGATGGTGATGCTGAAAAAAAAGTTGTACGTTTGAAAAAAAAGGACAAATTTCATAATTTTTTTGTGCTGCCCTTTTTTCCCGATGCCCTGAGCACGTGCTTCTTTTGCTTAATGGTTTATATGGCCCTGATGATGACACGTTGGAGATGAAAAAAAAAAATTTTTTTTTGGCGCCTACTAGACCGTTTTATATCAGCACATCAAATTTTGGCCAGGGTTTTCCGCCGAAGGCCGGCATTACGCTATAAAATTTTAAGAAAATTTATTTTATAAAATTTGAAAAATGAGCAGGTTACATCGGTTTACATTGGTTACATTCGAGCGAATGTAACCAATTATCTTATTGGTTTTTTCCCCCAGGTTTTGTAGAAAAAAGATATTTCATCAAAATTTTATACTGTAATTCCGTCCTTAGTGCATATTCATTTACAAAACAATATCCCCACATATGTATATACTATCATATGCAAATAACTTGTACATATTTTATATTTAAGCATTTTTTAGTTTGTAGCTGCTCAGTAACGGATCACGAGTAACAATTGAATTTCAACACTATATGTAAAAAATTTAACACTTTCGACGTATCCCTTGAAATAGAGCAGGAATAAATCGATTGATATTTGGAAAATATAGTATTACAAAAAGTTCTCAATTAATCCAATAAATCTAACTTACGGAACAAAAGACCTGATGTTATGACAATATTATGAGCAATATTTATTTTAAATATTAGAAAAAAAAGGAGTGATTGAGCAAATAGCTCTCCAAAAATATGCACTTATTCTGAAAATACCTTGATTTTATGCATTTGTATGCATCAACGCTAAAAGTGGAGCACCCACTGCGGCCCCAGCTCCGATACCAGTGTTAAGCTATTTCATCTCGTTAATAGAACTGTATGAACAAACATTGGACAGCGTTCGACTCTCGAGTGGGAGTGAGATTTTTGTTTTGCAGCCTGCGTTGCACGGATTTCAAAATTTTTTTCATGATACCTTAGTGGAGAGGATTTGAATTATGCATGCTCAGCCCATGTCCCCCGGGCCAAATTTGGATTCGGAGTCATCTAATGTGGCACGCAGCACATATCCTGATTACTTGAGTGGCCCGCGATATGTTTTGAAACGAAGGAAGGGGCGCGCACTCTCCAGAAGGTTGAGCAGATGAGCATCCTTGATTTAAAAGATATCTTTACTTAACTATATTCTCTCTCATGGAATAGGACAAAAAAGTCCTATGTAAAAGTAGGATTTCACGTAGGAACACGGGAATTTTTTGTATGATTGAATATGTGCGGGAAAAATATTTTCCAGAAATAAAGTATTGATAATAATTGATAATATGGAATGTGTGTGTAGTATAATTTTTTTTATAGAGCATGTCCATCCCTTATAATCAATCGTATACTGATACGCTCAATCAATCAACTGATTGTTGATTGAGCGTATCAGTGACCAAGGGATTGTTCGTATGAGTGACCAAATGATTGACTATATGAGTGACCAAATGAATAACCGAGTGATTGGCCATGTAAGTGTCCAATGGGGGTGACCGAGTGATTGGGCGTATGAATAATTGTAAGATTGACCAAGTGAGTGACTGTAGGAGTGACCAAATGTGTGACCGACTGATTGGGCGTATGAATAATTGTAAGATTGACCAAGTGAGTGACTGTAGGAGTGACCAAATGTGTGACCGACTGATTGAGCATATGAATAATTGTAAGATTGACCAAGTGAGTGACTGTAGGAGTGACCAAATGTGTGAACGAGTGATTGCATGAGTGACGGTATGAGTATCCAAGAGAGTTACTGAGTGATTGACCATATGGTTGACCGAATGAGTGCTTATTTGAGTTTCCAAGTGAATGACTGTGTGGTTCACTTTGTGAGTGATATAGTGAGTGACCATAATAGTAACCGTAATAAATGACCAAGTGAATGACCGTAATAATGAAGAAGTGACGTATCTATGACACATTCTAAGTTGTTGAACACTTCATCTGGAAGTAGCTTTCTATAGGTTGATTTGAAAGTTGGGACGCGGTAGCCCAGGTCGATACTTGCCTCAAGTACCAAAGGATGTTTAGAGGTGTCGCGAGTTCGATACCCTGTTCGTCCTTATCAGAAACTTTTCTGACACAGGGGTACAACAGAAACGGCGAAATGACCGCAGAAAAAGATTGCTACCGCAGGGAGTCCCCCATCAAGGGGTTAGTGCACCAACCTCTCGATGAGTATAAAAAAACAAGCCTGTTCGTTCGGATTCGGCACTAAATTGTAGGTCCCGGTCTAATTAGCCCTCGTGTGCAGAAAATGATCGTAGAACGACAAAAATTATCAAAGTTCAGAGATTTAGAAGTTCAGAATTTACAAGGATTATTAACTAATATGAAACTCTCACTAATCTGACACATGCCAGAACAAGGTGTGTCGGATTCCTGGAATTACCGGATAACTGGAAATCAGTTGAAAAAAAGCCCATTTATTAATAATATAAACTTCTGTGAAAATGCTATTCGGTGACATGTTTTCCTCTTCTTAACCAGCCAAAAGAAACGTCGTATGATTACTAGACGAGTCGAATTAGCGCATGGCCGGGTTATCGGGAGTCTACACTAAAGTGCAAAAATGTTCACCAAAACATGTTGTTACAGATAGAAGTTTACGCACAAAGCTCCCACAATTTATATATTTGATGATTCTACGAGCAAAATTGCAATCAACAATCGTCTGTCTCATTCAGATAATGATTGCAGTGAGAATATTTTTAGCTCGAAGTTGTTTTGATGGCGGACGCATCCTCTTTGGCGATAATAGTCACTTTACGCAAATTTCTAAATTTTTCCGTTTGAGAGTCTTTTACCGATGTTGACGCGTTCATTCTCAGCTCTTATGTGTAAAAATAATCCTGATACGTGATGAATGTGTTTGACAGTTTTGTTTTCGATCAAGTTCTTGAAAAACATCTGCGTCATCATTAAGTGGTTCGTGCACTTTTTATTTAAGATTCCTCTAAATTAATGACATCGATTAATATTTTCCAATTCTCTTTTGGGAAACGTCCAGACCTTTTTTTGAATCTGATTGAATAAATCATCGCTGAAAACTTAGAATTTCAGTTCATATTTCAGTTCTACACGATGTCAAGTGAAATTTGAGGAAAATTTGAGCAAATCAAAGGAAAACGGGCGACTGAGCTGTTTTGTATATTGCGTTTTTGCCAGTGTACAACGATCATCAAGTTATTTGTATAAAATGTTACTGTCTACAGGGCCATTAAGAGTCCGGTCCATTTCCAGTAAAACCCGAATACAAACGCGAATCGGAATAAAATAAGAGTTTTCACTGTAATAAACGAATTTTGTCCCCGATTTTCCTTAAAATGCGATTTTTTTTCCTTTGCAGAATGATTGGTTAAGCTCGAGGCTGTATTTTATCAAACATAGAGCATTCAGACAGGGTGGTAAGGAAAGTCTCTAGGCAAACAAATTTTACTGGCTAACCGTTGATTTGGGAGACATACTTTCAATAAGAAAAATATCCAAATAGCATGTAAACCTCTTATATCCCATTCATATTTTAAGGGGTTGTATAGCCTACCTATTGAAATACAAAAACTTATTTTTTTATAGAACACCCTGCACTCAAAAAACCCAATTGCAAAGTTGTTTCTCCCGAACAAAACTAATTCCACAAAAAGCCAACCAAAAACTTTCCACGTGCAAAATTCACTGAGATATTTGAATTGAAAAAATTGAGAAAAAATGGGAAGGAACAGCAAAAATAACGGCCAAAGCTTCTTTCTCTTATTTATGCTATTTCCCCCCCCCCCCAATTTTTTGAACCCAAATATCTCAGTGAACATTCTCACTTAGATACGTGGAGTTTCGCTGTGGGACTCGGAAAAGACAGGAGAACAACTTTCTAACTGGGAATTCGAGGACAGGATGCCCGTTTGATAAGTTAGTTTCGTATTTTAATAACTATTTAACTCCCCCTTGCAACATGAATGATGTTTCTGAGTTCTACAAGTTATTTGGATGCTTGTCTACTTCGAAGCATGCCTCTGTAATCAACGGTTCAACAGTAAAATGTGACCTAGGAACCTGAAATACTGAAAATTGTATTATTCTTACAATTAAACGAAATGCGTGGTAATTATCATGAATATGAAGGGAAACAATATCATTACCTTCTCTTGCTCCAAATTATGTCTCGTGATTTGTAAATAAAGTTTGAAAAAGGAAACATCAAAAAATATTTCATTGCCTAATCTAATATGAAACAGGGGGCGTGTACGCAGGTTCGACATTTGGCGGCAGAACAAAATTTTCTTCTCGAATATATTTGAGTTACCCCAACTTTCCAAAAAGCATTTTAACTAACAGGGAAATTGGTTA
The DNA here is from genome assembly GCF_987345545.1 of Pholcus phalangioides. Lineage (NCBI taxonomy): Eukaryota > Metazoa > Arthropoda > Arachnida > Araneae > Pholcidae > Pholcus > Pholcus phalangioides. The sequence goes on along the minus strand of NW_028301612.1, from coordinate 8,559,330 downwards.
ACATAGCATATAAACCGTATTTCGACATTTCACGTTTTTTGAGCGAAATATTATTATTTTCTTACTTTTTGGTCGGCTTGTGGGAGCACAGGTCTCCTTTGAGCACCCACGTATGCCTCTAATATGAAACTATAATTATATACCGGTTGTCCAGTAAGTGCTAATGCGGCTTTTATCTCACCAACTGTCCGTCGTAGAGGTATGACTTCAGTTTAAAAAATGCTCAAAAGGCGTTCGAAAATTACCTCGTAGCAGTTTCGAAAGTAAAAATACAGTGTGTTACAAGATAAGAAATTTAAATTTTTATACGGTCCCCCCTTGTCCTCTAACTTCCAACTAGAAAGTTGTTGCCCCATATCTCTCGATGCAAAGAGAAACAAATTCCATGTTTCTAAGGCAAATAGTCGCTAAGATATTTGAATTGAACAGCAAAAACTTTGAATTTATGCTATCTTTTCCCAACTTTTTGAATATCTCAGTGAATATTGCACTTAGAAATTTGTATTTTTTTTGTTAGCCTCAGGAGAAACAGCGCAAAAACTTCTTAATAGTAAGTTAAAGGACAGTGGGAGGGGGGGGTCATAAAAAATTTAGATTATTAGATATTTTGTTGCACACTGTATTTTCACTCTCAAAATTGGCGCAGGGCAATTTTGAAATATCTTTTGAGCTTTTTTTCAAACTGGAATCATACCTCTATATTGGACGGTTGATGAGATAAAGACCGCATCAGCACTCACAGGACACCCTGTATGTATGTATTTTTAAACGTACAACAGAAACATACCCGTCCTGGGCTTTCATGTCATTACGACTCACCCTAGCTTTCTACAGCTTCTTCAAAGCTAACCGATGGCTCTGAAAAGAAAAAAAATTCAGATTTTAAGAAAATTATAGTGATCTTGTGAAATTAGTTTTTCTTTTTTTTCAGAACAAAAGCAAGATTATTGATTCTTTGGCTTTCAGATAGGAGAAAAACTATAAAATACACAGTTTTTAAATGTATTACTCTGGGTTTAATTACTGCGCATGACTGAAGTAATATGTTTTTTTTTAAAGAGACATTAAATAGTTTCTTCTTAAGTGATAATTTTATTGATTGATCATGTCTAGTGAACCTTTACTACTACTACTAAGCCGTACACGCACCTCGTATACAGGTTGTCCTGTAAGTGTTAATGTGGCCTTTATCTCATCAACCATTCGTCGTACAGGTGTGGTGTCAATTTAAAAAATTCTCAAAATTTGTTCCGAAATACCTTGGTTACCTCCAGCAGTTTCAAAAGTAAAAAAAAAAATGCGTCACAAAATAAAAATCGAAATTTTTATATGTGCACCCTGTCTTGAAAAACCCAACTAGAATGTTGTTGCTCTGTCTTTTCTGAGGCCAACAAAAAAAATCACGTTTCCAAGTGCAATATTCGCAGAGATATTTGAATTCAAAATCGGAGAGAAGTTTGGAACAGCATAGACAACGCTTCTTTTCCCCCGTTTATGCTGTTCTTTCCTAACTTTCTTTAGATTTTTGAATTCAAATTGCGCTTAGAGAAGCGGATTTATTTTTTTGTTGGCCTCAATAGAGACAGGGCAACAACTTTCAAATTTGGTTGTTTAGAATAAAGTGTCCATATAAAAATTAAATTTTTCTATTTTGTGTGTCACGCTGTATTTTTACTCTCAAAACTGGTACTGGGTGATTTTAAAGGCATTTTTTTCTACGTCGGAACCGTATCTCTACGCCGAATGGTTGATGAGATAAAAGTCGCATTAGAACTTACAGGATCCTCTACATAATTTCTAAAGAATCGGTACCTGCCCGAATGTGTGTGGCCCTGATGTATTTATGTTGTGAGAGTAGTGCTTGTTTTGCTCTGTCTTCAACATTTTGAAGTAGAGATGGTAAATGCTTGAATATTAATGTTGTGTATGTATCGTGTTGAAGATGTGGCTGCTGTTTGCGAAGCGGCTTTTTCAAATGGGAGACCAGATCGTGCAGCTGGAAAGCCAATGTCGATGTCACCACTGGGCCACCAGCGGGGTTCGATCCGCACGATGAGAGTCTAGCGCTATACTCACATGACGTCTCAGCAGCTAGTGAACCACTGATGGAAAAACATTTTTTCATTCTCCATAGATTGAAGAAATCGTTGTCAGATGTATGAAGAATATGGCGATTTATCTAATAAATTTATTTACATTCATAATTTCAATATATATCACCTTGTATATAAATCGTTTTATAAATTTCTGAATATAGTAGTTTGAAAAATTATAAAATTTAAAAATAAATTTAGATTTATGGTTCGCAAAAAGTTATTTTGTCACGAAAAAGTAATTTTTCTTTTTAGTACAGGAAAAAAAATTAGTTCAAATTTTTGTCGACAAAAGGCGCTGCAAGTAATCAAATTCCTGGAAATATGCAAAACAGAGTTCTACAAAATGCAGAGTGTACAATTAACAGCTCATTCATCTCTTTTGTGAGTTTTCCTGTTACTGGTGCTTACATGATGTTTTCATTGTGATGTTGACATTGGTGGACAAGGCGCTATTGGTGAAGTTCTTTTACCTCAGCACCGAAGAGATGGAGAAAGGTTCTGTGTGTTTCAAGGAATTCTGTGACTTGCTGTCGTACCGCACTCTGCGTCAACGATGCCGAAATCCGTGAACTTCGAATTATAATTTCACGTAGAAACACGGGAATTTTTTGTATGATTGAATATGTGCGGGAAAAATATTTTCCAGAAATAAAATATTGATAATAATTGATAATATGGAATGTGTGTGTAGTATAATTTTTTTTATAGAGCATGTCCATCCCTTATAATCAATCGTATACTGATACGCTCAATCAATCAACTGATTGATTGAGCGTATCAGTGACCAAGAGAGTGACCAAGGGATTGTTCGTATGAGTGACCGAGTGATTTACTATATGAGTGACCAAATGAGTAACCGAGTGATTGGCCATGTAAGTGTCCAATTGAGTGACCGAGTGATTGGGCATATGAATAATTGTAAGATTGACCAAGTGAGTGACTGTAGGAGTGACCAAATGTGTGACCGAGTGATTGCATGAGTGACGGTATGAGTATCCAAGAGAGTTACTGAGTGATTGACCATATGGTTGACCGAATGAGTGCTTATTTGAGTTTCCAAGTGAATGACTGTGCGGTTCACTTTGTGAGTGATATAGTGAGTGACCATATTAGTAACCGTAATAATGGCCGAGTGAATGACCGTACCGAAATAAAGGTCTCTACGTGAGAAGATTTTTTTTGACAAACTACATTCAAATGAACCAATTACTTTCATTTTTACGAATTTTTAAATTACTCACGAACTTATGAGACATCCTGTATATATTCTGCAGAATACGCATATAACATTTGACGCCGAATAGTCGAACAATTGAGAATCATGTGCGGTTATGTACCAAAATGGTTTCAAATTATAATTCTTTAAATACAAATAAAATTATACTAATATCCGAAAGAAAGACATAAATAATAAAAAAATAACATTTTGATTCAGCAGAACACACACAAACACACACACGAGAAAATTTTTAGTATATGATAAAATTTAGTAAATAACTTTTATTTAACGAGAGACGAAAGTAATTTTGCGAAAGATTATGCGCAACATTTTCCCTTGTCGTATACGTGGGAAAAAAAATGCTTTTAATTGGATTGACGGATATTCCTAATGAATGTTTTTTCTTTATGTATTGAAATTGTGCGGAGTTTTCATGTTACAGTAAATATTTGTCAAATAAATAAACCAGAAAATTTGATTAAAATTTAATGGTAAACGCGTGCTTCCACAGCCTATGTTATGACAAAGTTTTATACAGAAGTAAAGTTTCATAATATAAACCAAGTTCGATCATAAATAAAGCCAGTTTAGTCATAAATAAAACAAATTGATTAAAATCAAGGTTTATCATAAATTAAAGAAAATTAATCCAGATCTCAAAAGCAAGCAACAACGAATTAAACGTAGGCTGGGCTTATACTATAAAAGTTTGAGAAAAGGTCTTTTACAAAATTTATATAAAAAAAGGATCTATGACCCTGTTAGTTACATTCGCTCGAATGTAACCAATATGCTTATCGCTCGCATTTTTCAAGTTTTATGAAATAAATTTTTCCAAAAACTTTTATAGTGTAAAGTCAGCGTTAGAGAATAAATATATTTCATATCGATTTCAAAATTTTATAAAAAATATTTAATCAAAAGAATGATATTAAATAACCCTTGTCAATCATAATTAACATTAATTATATAATCATAATTGATCATAATAAACAATAATTAATCATTTTTATTGATAATAATATGTTAATAATAGTAATTGTAAAACAACAATAATCCTAATCATCGTAACTAAATAATAATTAGCTATTATTAATTTTATAATAACAATATAATAAAAATTATCTCAAAATATAATAATATTCGTAATACTAATAACCATAAAAATAATCAGAAGTTGAATAGAAACAAACTGTGTCTGAAAAAGTATAAGTTTAGTTTGAAAAAAACAAGTATTTTAATTTAAAGGATTTAAAGGAAAACTACGAAATAGAAGAATTTTTCCTTAAAAAATCCAGATTTATAAATATTTACATTTTATTTTTTTAAGTTATATATATTTTTTGTGTTTGCGTGTTTCTATTTATTTTTATAAAATACAAGATTCATGTTAATTTCGAAAGGTGAGTAATTTCTCACCAACAATGTTGGTGGCCAGTAGATTGGAACTACCCCTGAAGGTGAGAAGTTTTTCAATTTTTAAATCATTTCATTTTCCAGTACTTAACGATATTTATTTTTGGCTATTTTGAAATATCAGAGTTTCTTATTGCATTGGAATGTTATTTTTGATATATTTTCTCATCCCACTACTTACTATTTGCGAAAACATTCTTCCAAGTTTTGAAACGACTTTAAAAATTCAGAATTAAATTTATTCCTAATTTAACAAGTTAGAATAACTAATAACTCAATACTAAATTTTATGATGCAAAATCTAAATAATGTGTAGGATTTAAAAACCTAAATAATGTGCGTGAGTGTGTGTAGGATGTAAAAATCTAAATAGTTATTTATACAGGGTGTATTGTAAGAGCTAATGTGGCCTTTATCTCATAAAGCGTCCATCGCAGAGGTATAGTTTCGGTTTAAAAAATTCTCAAAATGCTTTCCAAAACTTAGATTCTACCAATTTTTTTGAAAGTGAAAACACAGTGTGTGACGAAATAAAAAATCTAAATTTTTTATGGTTCCCCGTTCTCTAACTTCCAATGTTGCCCTGTTTCGCCTGAGTCCAAAAAAAAAATTCGAGTTAAATATTCGATGAGATATTTGAATTTAGAAATCGGAGAAAAGTTTGTGAAGAACAGCATAAATAAAGAAAATGAGCGTTGTTCGTTGGTTTTTGCTATTCTTTCGTAACTTTTCTGCGATTTTGAATTCAAATCTCTTAGCGAATATTGCACTTAGAAACATGAAATTTTTTATGTTGACCTCAGGCGATACAGGGCAACAATTTTCTAATTGGAAGTTTGAGGACGGAAGAAAGACGTATAAAATTTTAGATTTCTTATTTTGAGACACTGTATTTTTACTCTCAAAACTGCTACAGGGTAATTTTTGAACGCCTTTTGAGCTTTTTATAAACTGAAGTCATACCTCTACGAAGGGCAGTTGATGAGATAAAGGCTGCATCAGCACTTTCGTGACACCCTGTACACTGTAATAATAATAATGAAAATTCCGTGAATATATCTAAGAATGAACTCAAATGTAGCTAAATTTCAGACGCTAGTTAAGATGATACAGAATGTGAGAATTATTAATTGCATCATTCCAATTTAATCACCACTTATTAAGGTAAACATATTTTCGCATTAAAAAAAAAAATTATTTTCATTGCGAGTTACAGCACTGCTTTTGATATTCAAATGTTCGGAAAATTTTAGAGAAAGAGAGAAGTATCTGGGTGATAATCCTTATTATTTAGTAATTATGGAGTAAATTCCATAAGTATCATATAACTTTTGGGTGCACTGCATTTCATTTTAATCATGGCGAATTTGTCATTTTCATACATGGAGATGACTGAATATCTACAGTCGAATTTCGTTGTAACGAACTTCAAGAGACCGTAGAAATCACTTCGTTATAACGAAATTTCGTTATAAAGGAATTCCAGCTTTTTGCATTGTTCTTATGTGAACTTATCTGTTGGATTAGAAAAGTGTTCGTTAAGACGGGATTTTTGGTATAACGGTATCCGTTAAAACGGGTTTCGTCTGAGGTTTTTATTACGATTATTTATTTACTTGTTTTTTGACGTGAATTCGTCTTTTAAACCATCTCACAATACTGGTTGCAATCACAAAAAGTCGCGTACTGAAATCATTTGAACGCGCATGTATTAGGAAGTATTCAGAATATATCGGTGTTTTTTTATGTCTGTGTTTGTATTGTGTTCATAGAGTGTGGGTCTAAGTTGGGAATCACCGCTCTAGACAGAGCAGAGGTCCCCAACTGGTGTTCCATTAAAAGCTCTGTTCTAGGCCTAGGCGAACTAAGCTCGGGAAAAAAGGGAGAATGACTTTAGGAGTCAGAAATCTACAGTTTTTTTTATCACTGGGGGGGGGGGGGGAAGAAAAAAATTGGAATTTTTAGAACTCGGATAAAATAACTGTTTTTTAGTAAAAGTTTCTGGTTTCAAAGAAACCCAAACTATCAATACTAGACTACGATTATTTTGTTTACAAAAACGTACGAAAATATTTCTGAAGGGGTGATATATTTCGTTATCAAAATATGTATTGCACAAGGTTTCGAACAGAATGGTTTTGAAAAGGAATTTTAAAAACATCGATAGGCCATATATGGCCAAATTGACCAATCACAGCGAAATTTTCACTTTTTATTGCTTTTTCTTTTCATAATTTTGAATATTCCATTTTAAATTTTCGAAAACAGCGAATCTTGCATTCTCGTGGAAGATGATATATCACTACTCAATTTATATCACTAATGATATCGCTGCGTAATTCTGTTGCGTTTAGTTAGAACATGATTACTCCAAGATCACATTTTTGAGATATAAGCACTTTTATTGCGATTTAAAAATCAAAAATAAATCATATACAACAAATACAAATGGAAATATCATACATCAGCATGTTGTTTAGCCGTTCGCATGTATTTTTTGTATTTATCTAAGGCCAGTGCTACACTATAGAAGTTCTTTGTCAAAGAAAATTTATAAAATAAGTTTGACAAAAAAATTTGATAGTGTAATGGGCAACTTTGATAAAAAAAACGCTCTTTATCAAAGTTTCTTTTACCAAACTCAGCCTCCTTATCCAATATTTGAAAAAAGATTAATGTTGATGCTTTCTATGCTGCAGTTTCAATTGCTCAATTTTATATACTATGTACTTTGCGAGTTGATAAAGTAATTAAAAAATGAGTGGTAGGTATCAATTGGATATCCGAGTTTTCGTCTCGATGAACTGAAATAGTTCATTCGATTTGAACGGTATAAAAAAAATATAAAAATGATTTTAAATAAACTAAAGAAAAAAATATTTTTTTTTTACTTCAATCACATACTAAAGTCAGTGGGAGCTACAAAGGCCTTAATTCCCAATGCGAATATCAGAGATTTGAATTTCTCTACTAGCTGAATGAAAAAACAAACGTTTGGATGCTTATCGGCTATGATGAATTTAATTAAAATATGTTTCGAGATATTTATAATTTGTGTGTTGATAAATTTGTGTGTTGATGTTTATAATTTGTGTTAGTTGCATTTTTAATTGGGTTGCTGCATTTTTGAAATATATGACATCCATATTTTTATGGGCATCTTTTTCTCAGCCACCTCGTTGGGCATTTTGCCTGTTGTGGCGTTGTATTTGTATTTGTTCATTACTTAATCCTTTAGGCCTGCTGGAAGGACCTTCCAGTCCCTTGAAACTTCAAAGCTTTCGTTTGTATTGCGCATGTTTGTATTTGTGTATCATGTTTGTATTTGTGTATTATGTTTGTATTTGTGTATTATGTTTGTATTTGTGTATTATATGTTTGTATTTGTGTATTATGTTTGTATTTGTGTATTATGTTTGTATTTGTGTATTATGTTTGTATTTGTGTATTATATGTTTGTATTTGTGTATTATGTTTGTATTTGTGTATTATATGCTTGTATTTGTGTATATGTTTGTGTATTTGTGAGATTAAAAAAAAACGAAAAAATATCAAATTTGTCTTAATGTTTCGTTTTCAATGCCGGGAGTGTTTGAAAGCAAAGTATGTGACTCATTTTTTCTAAACAAATTCAAATTTTTGCTCACAAGGCAATAAAATTGAAGTTGAGTTATTAAATAATTGAGTTTTCAGAAATTTCGCGTACCTGCCCATGGAAATATTTAACAAATGCATTTGAGATATTTCATATCGAAAATATTATTTTCTCGTCTAATTTCAAGTCAATTTCATTTTTATCAAACGAATCATTTCATTTTTATTAAAGGTCTCATTTCAAAAGCATTTTTAAATTTCGAATTAAAATTTATTTAAAATTATAAAAAATTGAATATAACTGGTATTTAATTTATAGGTTTATATAACACATTTTTTAAACACTTTTTTTCAGGTTTTTTTTTTTATAAATTTTGTATTACATCATTTTAGAAATATTTGTAAGATGTGTTTCTCTCCATGTGTGTGTTTTTTTAATATTTTAAATATTGTACAGGTAATGCAAATAGTCATTCAATCGGATGTATTGGGTTCAAGAGAAGTAGGTATTCAGCTATGTGATTTCATTCAGGGGAATATATTATATATATATATATAACATTGTTTTTTTTCTTTTTTCCCCGTGAGTTTTCAGTTTCGATGATTTCCAAACGAGATTGTCGTCGACGTTGGCGGCACTTCTGTGTCAAATTAGGTCACACTCTCAAAAGAAATCATAAATCACCAAGAAATACAAGCACGTGACTCATTAACGTGAAGCGTGAAACGACGTAATATGGTAATAAAAAAGAAAACAGACAATTACTCGACGCCAGCCGTTCGGTCACGAGCACGCTAATGCAGAAAAGGACGGAATTATAAAAACCTATCATGATGTTTGGAATCAGCTGTCGACAAACTTTACATTTTTTTCCCCCTCCCAGGATATATATATTTTTTTAGAAAATTAATTTTGTGTCGAAATTTTTCTTGTTTTAGAGTAAAAATTCATTTTGAATCTAGATCGTATCCTGTAAACAGGAACTACGTATTATTGCAAAAGTGAGACTTACAAAAAACACAACAACTTCTATGTCTGGCATTTGCTAACTTAATAGGTAAAAAATGTCTGGTATTTTCTAAAAAAATATACGTATTACTCCGTTTTAGCCCTTGCATGACGGAAAGCCATCCAAGTACAACAACTTATGCCAGAAGAAAAGTAGTCTCATATTATTCATAGACAGTTTTTTGTGGAAATAATAGTCGTTGCTGTGCATACAAATCCAGTACGAATTTGAAAAGAAATCCATATGTGAGTGCAGCAGAAATAAATTTTATATAAATTCAAGAAAACAAGTTTCATATTAGTTAGAAATAATAAGTTATCTACAATAAAAAATTTATCAGTAAAAAATATAGAACTCTCTGACAGAATCCGCAATGAGTTGTGATGGAAGTCTGTATGTGTACAAACAGTCCGAGTGCGTATCTGAGTGGATTTTAGTGCTGCCATCTATTTTTCGAATTAAAAGTGAGTGTAATGACTGAATATTTGTAGCGTTGTAGATCTGTGCTCTGCAGATAACCAATTGCTGATTGTTTTGTTAAAATTTCGACTCGAACTGCACGATTCATATAAGCTGGTAGTCACGCCAGTTTGATTTGACTACATCTAGCCACGGCACATCATTCGAGAATGACAGAGAAAAGCCAAATCTATCATAAGGGAATAGCTCTGTTTCCTAGAATGTTCTAGGTACTTGACTTTAACTTTTTACTTTCCTGGCGAGTCAGTAACTGATCAGGCGCATCATTTTTCCAAGGATTCACATGGATTTTGTGAAGTAATACGACTCCATATTTTCAATTGGAATGCTGCCGTCAACTAGGATCAATGGCGGAATTTAAGGACACCATTACTATCCAGGGTCATTTGCTGCGTGCATATTTAACTGAATTGTTACTAATGGTCTATTGGCCACACTGTTGGGAACCCATTGCTGCCGCAACAATATCGAGTGGAATTCTCTTGCTTTTTCTAAACCTAAATAAAGAACGTTTTCTGGGTGATGTTCCTGGAGTTCCGGCGATTAATGCTATTCAGTTGATTGGCTGACTTCATTTCCCATTTCAAACTGAGATTTATTAATTTCGTAGAATCTTCTAAGGGAACTGATTCCTTTGTTGAGTTGTCGGAATGGAACGTGCAACTTTCCAGTTCAATCCGGAGAGGAGCTGCTTTTTCCTGCGAACGAGGTTGTCCAACGTGGTAGTTCACCGGGGAGGTCGACCATCGTCCGATCGCTGAAGAGATTGAAGAATCCTCGGCTTCTGCTTCTTCATCTGTAGAGTGAGACTATGGTTGGATTAGTGAAGCTACGGAAACGTAGGCCACCATCTGTGATCCAGTTCAGGGGTTCATCAGGCGAGACAGCTTGATGAGATAGGTTTTTTAAGGTTGTCTGTCATTTCATGAAACTAGTGAGACTGGAAGTGAACTTTCTTTGGATTTTTCTCTTTGATTTTAAATTGAATTCCGAGTTAAGGAGACCGTGTCGTTCGACCAGCGACCTTCGTAATCGCTCGTAATCGCTTCGTAATCGGGGGGAGTCAACACCCCCGCTCGGGGTGTTGACTCAGGGGAAGAGCTGGCTTTGTGGATCGTTGGAACTCATTATAGTGGTGATGAGTGATAGCTGACCCGCGTGCCATTGTGTGGCCATGATGTGTTGCCGATTACAATTTTTTGTTTGTTCTCGCGAATGATTGGAAATTAAATGAACTTAACCGTTACAGATTTTTGTATAATTTATTAATATGGCTGAAAAGATATACAAACAATACTTTGAGTGAAAAGTTTTATGACGTTTTATTTCGATTTTGAGCTACTTTTGAAACATTTGAGTTTTGTTAATGTGTTTGCACATCAAATATCCAGATTACTAAACAGAGAACGTGAACGCACAAAAAAATGATTTCAGTGTCGAAGATATGTGATCGATCAACCCTTCCTAGTTTCTACTTTCGTTCACAGGTAAATTAAAAAAAAAGAAAAAAAAGTTATCTGCCCGTTCCAGGAATTCGGGCAGATTTTTCACTATTTTTTTTCTTAATGAGCTTACAAGAATGTGCTTTTTTGCTGGTAGAACTCTTTTACGAACTCAGTGATTCCTCACCGAAAGCTATGTGGAGATTTTCGGACTTCAGAGGGATTAGAAAATTATCTTTCTTTATTCACCGAGATGTTCCTAAAGATTCGTAACTTTCTCATGGGTAAGTAAAGCTGTAGACAGCTCAGAACTTGCTGAAATTAATTATACACAACCTGCACGTTGAAGTTATCCTTCACGTTACCCCGTTCCTTCTCTTTAGACACCAGTTCATTAACATTTAAAGTTAGGAAGCCTATCCACTCGCTTCTTTCCTAAATGCCCATGTCATCACATTCATCTTTCATTTATCTTTTACATTACGTTATTTTTCTAATACATTATGCTTGTCATTTTACCATTTACTCTCCTCTTTGGTCTGGATATCCTTGTATGATACTGATGCTCCTACATTATTTTATTTCCACAGCGAATGATTTCTTCTCTCTCGTGGCTCTCTATCTTTCGCAATCACACGGCCGTATGATCAGGAAAATCACGAGTATACTGTATAATAAATAAGTCTAGTTTTGTTTATCAAAATGTTTCGACTCCATAAAACTATGTTCAGTCCATTTCTTGTTTGGGTCATTCAAGTATTACGTAAGCAACTCTTACCGGTTAAAACTCGATAAATTATGCTTTCGCAATGATTTAAAACCTTTGAAACATATTCAATTTGCTCGCTTTGCAACTTCAGTTTCAAAATTTTGTTAATCTTGTCCACAGAAAGCTACTTCACTTTTGCCATCGAGTAAACAAAATATTCTCTCGTGGCTTATTCTGGTTTACAGCATTCATAAGTTTCAAGCCTTACGTACGATTACGCGTATCTCAAATTTGCACGTATTCAATAGTTTCCTTAATTTTTTGGAGGCAGGAAAGTTTAACATATTAACGATTACATAAATATAATTTTTATTATTTAATGAAAAATGCTCTGTTTTTATTGAAAAAAAAATTGAAAAACAGTGCTTTTCTATTCTGTGAAAAAATTTTATTTCATTGTGCCAAGTGCAAACGTTATGCAGAAAAAAATATGAGTCTGTAAACAATTGGGACAGCGTGTTTTTAATCAGTTGTAATATGAGGAATATGCCTGCATGTAATAACTTTTTCGTATGTTCGTACAGGCAGAGATGGTGACCTCAGGAGAGCGGTGAGCCAGACTCGCTTGGTCTATTCTTCCAGTGTGCCTCAAGACAGCAATCCCCGTGGTCTTATGCAGGTTCTGTACCATGCATCTTCAATCCATTGCTCGCGACACCCCACGGTGCTCCCCGATAAACCCAGAGTGCTCGATGATCGCGAGCATTTGATCAACGTTCCGATTGAACACCTTGTACGAATTGCATTCAAGGACTGAAATCATCTTGATTTCATGCATTCGCATGTCAAACTTGCCGTAAGGGTGCTGTTGTCTTGATGATCGGTACAGGTAGTGCTCGCGACTAGGAAAAGGTTGACGACCACTGATCTTATACATTTGGGAGACACTGGTGGATAAACGTTTGAGGGGGAGGGCTCATGGCAATATTTTCTGAAGAAATCTGGAGTTACTGGCTTTCAAAAAGTTTGAATTTACAACTTTACAATAAATTAACACAAGAAAAATGAATTTTTCTTCATTATTCCAGTTTATTTAATTTTTTTCATCTCACTCTGAGATAAGAGCATGGAGCCTCCCGCTATTTTCCCCGCCTCCTTTCGTACTCCCCTGGGGGGGGGGCAGCCGGAGCCTCTTAGATACAGACTAGTACCAGTCTAGGAGGCTTTGGCTCAGCTTACTAAGTTTTGCTGACTGAGGGGGTAAATGTACTTTCAAAAATTCTGATTTAGAACAATTTTTGTATGCTCAGTTGGAACCATTTCTAAAACTAGAGAAGACCGCTTAGCCAACATTTCTACCATTCGCTAACGAATTATCCAATTATGCAGAATGGGGGTTTGCATCACGTTTGCTGATGGAAGCAAAAACCATGAATCGCTGGAATGTAAGTGAAAATTTGAGGCTAGGTCCCCTCTGGAAGGGGAAAAAAAAACCTACATTTCAATATTATCATGAAAAACCCCAACAAATGAGTCACTAAAAATCAACACCTAAATACAAATACGAATCCAAAGGCCACAACAGACAAAATAGCCAACGAGGTGGCTGAAAAAAAGCCGCCCATAAATAATACCGATGTCGAACATATACCTAAACTATATCAAAAATACAGCAATCTAAGAAGAGCAATAAAAAAACCAATAATTATCATAAATGTAAAATATACTGTCCATAAAAAAATTATGATTATCTTGAAATCTAAGTATGGATAGCTTCTCGATATATACCAATATAAAAGTTTTTAACAGCTGGTTGATGCTAAGATATATTTTGGAAAGAGAGAAAATTTAACTGCCCCTGTGGAGAATCGAACCAACACGTCCTTTCATTTTCCGGGTGAACGCACTACACCAGTATTTCCCAAAGTGGGCAATATCGCCCCATTGTGGGCGATGGAATGGTCCAGGGGGCGATAGAAGCTATGGACTTAACATAGGATCCTATGGGTTCACTTGAGTTGGGGGGCGATGAGAAGGAAGAAATTGCTGATGAAGGGGCGATGGAACAAAAAGTTTGGGAAACTATGCACTACACCATAGTTTCAAAACCTTTTTTGTCTCATCGCCCCCTTCTTCAGAAATTTTTTTCTCCCATCGCCCCCCAAAGCAATCTAACCCATAGAATCCTATGTTATACTCGTAGTTTCTACCGCCCCCCCCGGAACATTCCATCGCCCCCCAGAGGGCGTTAACACCCACGTTGGGAATCACTGCACTACACCATAGTTTCCCAACTTTTTTTGCCGCATCGCCCCCTTCTTCAGAATTGTTTTTTCTAACATCGCCTCCCAACGCAATCTAACCCATAGGATCCCACGTCATACCCGAAGCATCTACCCCCTTGGAACATTCCATCGCCCACGTTGGGAATCACGGCACTAGACTATGGAGGCAACGAACTTCTCAGTCTTCCTTTGGAGCTCGTGTGCACTGAAAGGGACCGTACATGGACGGTCGGATCTAATTCAGGTCAAAGCTCACAACTGCTGACAATGCCACCCGATGGCGACTTATCCGAAGATGTCACTCTCCGCTATACTGCTATACCAATATGTTTATCGTATTTATTTTAAACGTGCCATTTGTGTTAGAATTCATGACCCCCGGAGGTAGGCTATTCCATTTATTCATGACCCTATTACAGGAAAAACTCCCCGTGACAGCACAAGATTGAGTTGTCCCTTACTAAACGATACTGGTGTCCCTTTGTGGAAACTGTTGATTGACGATGTATTAATAACTCATATGAGGAGGATGTCACTCTCCGCTATCTATGCGAAGTTTTTAACAGTGGGCTAATGCGAAGATATATTTAGGAAAGAGAACCCCGGAAAAGTCGAAGAATGAATTTAGGAGAAGCGAAGAGACATTTTTTAGAATGAAACCGAGCATTCTATCCGATTTTAGCGTACTTTAATTTTTTTTTTTTTGCTTTATACCTGCGCGTTCTTTTCTTCAACAAGTAAATCTTTCAATTATATTTCAAGTTTATAAATTTTAAACTTTTAATTAGTGGATAAGTATTATACTTTATTGGGAAACTTAATTTTTAATAAATAGTCAACATATTATTCAAGGGGGTGCGGGAAGGTAAATTTAACTGCACTGGTGGTGCCGGGTGGAAAAAACGGTCAACAGCCACTGCACTATAACGATGTTTTTGTTAGGAGATTTTTTGAAAAACCGCTACAAGGATACTTTCTGTATTTCTCTCAAATTCGTTTTGAATTTTATTTAGCTTCGTCACTTATTTTCGATCTTATGAAGGCGTCTAAGAACATTGGTAATTTGCGCCATAGGATCACCAAAAGCACTAAGGAAGTCATCGTTATTACTGCTTTCTGTGCAAGACACAAATGTGTAATGCGAGAAACAACTTTACGGGTGCAATGCATCTAACTGAATTTCATTAATAAACCAATCAATTGCAAATTTACGCGGCGAATAAATTCATAACAGCACATTTTCTGGTGGTACAAAAAAAAATTCGATTTAGAAAAGACGCCAACAGCAGCATAAAGCTGATAGCACGTAATGATAATACTGTCTCTCGATATAACGATAATTCCTATACAACGTTTCCTATGTTTTTCCGCAGAGTATTGTTATAACGAAGTTTTACTGTATATGCGGGGCCTTTACTACGATTACAGCCCTAAATTCAGAATTATCCTAAGTAAGTCAAGGCTATGCATACACAAATAAGTGGCAAACATACTAAAACACACACACACACATTTTGGATAAAGAAAAATATACTGTCCATTAAACATATAAGTTGTTATCGTCTCGATGTGTGTATAGTTTGTCGATTTCTCTGACCTAAGTAGATTTTTTTTTAAATTCAAGGTAACCTCATTAATTTCAGTTCAGGAAAAAAATAATTATTTTAATTCGTGAATACTCAATTATAGCTGGACATCTAAAAATGAATTATTTATCCTAATTTGAAAAGGAAATTCAATCATTATTAAAAATAGTTTATATCAACTAAAATTTTAACCTACGCCTTGTATTATATATAATTTTTAAAATTTGAATTTAAAATCAACATTTAACTTTTAATTTGAAAACAAGTTCAAGGATAATTTTAAAAAAAACCAGTTGAATCATTTTCTAAATAAACGAATGTGAAAAGGTCTTATCTCAGTTTTGAAAGACAAGCTTAATCTTTTTTCCATGAAAACTGTTTTAACTATTTATTGTAAAAACGTATTCGAACTCATAGAAAATTTTTTTATCTAAATTTCTTAAGTATTGATTTCTTGAATTTTGAACTGAATGAAGCAGTAATGATTACTTTACGAAAGAAACTTAGAGACTGTAATTTGATTGTATAAAATTTCCACTAAAATTTATGAATTATACTTTTCGCATGGGTGAAAAGATATTTATTCTATACCCAAAAAGATTCAGAAACAATTGTGAGAAACAAATCAGACAAAAGCAGAAAAAAAAAATCAGATTTATGAAATAAGTGCATAAGATATGCAATAATAAGAAAATTTAAGAAGAACTTTGCAGTTAAAGGAAAAAAAAATTATTTAAATTTTCTTGACATCAGTATTCGTTTCTAAAGTAGTGAGAAATTAGCGGCAAAGAGAAGACCATTCCGTGATGGTTATACTCACTTGAACACAATGTTTGATCGGTGTTGTTTGAACGGTTTGAGGAAAATTAAAAATGTAAAGACATGTTTGTTATTATCAAATCTGAGCAAGTTTTTTAAATTTTTATGAAAAAATCATAATAATTGATCTATTTCTCCGTATTTTAAGGAATTTTTTTTAAGTTTGTAGAAATCTTATAACATACTATAAGTTTCGAACATCATTGAATGTTTAACAGAAAACAAAATGAATAGCATGGGATTCACACATAAATTGGAGAGATATGCCCTAAATAATATCGTTACACCCAAAGATAACGCCCACATTACATCGAAAAACAATATTTTAAAGCATGTTAAAATGATTATAGGTTTCATGATTATATTATATTTATGGTTTTAATGTATCACATGAATACAAACGCCTTACATTTATATGATTCACCATGTCCAAATTATTACTATTTTCCATGACATCACATTGCAACCTATTTTTCTGTACACGTGTTGGGAATATGCGAAAAAAAGGGGAAAAAAAAGAGAACCTTTTCCTCACATTGACACACAAAATAAAAACTTGAACTTGATTGGGGTGACCCTATGAATAATAATAAATAATAATGGTAATAGAAACGGACACACGGTAAAGGAAGGAGAGTAGTATAGAGCGAAGAGCGAACACTTAATCATTCAATCTAATCTCTCAGCTATATATGCGGCATGTAAAATAATTCAACCTCCTCGAGTGACACTTCTATGCGGCGATTGCAACATAGTATAGGGTTGATGCATATCATTCAACTCATCGTCACCGTGGCTGCTCGCATAAGAAACGATTTCTATTCAAATGAGGTGCGTATGTGTATGCGTTCCCTCCCCATCAGCGCAACATATGCGAATCTTTCCACGGGGGGAACCCCCGGTGCCAATTCTTTCTTAATATATCCACAATTATTATAATCCATTTATCATTTGCTTTTCGTAAGATATCTTTGTGCGGAATCACCCTGCCACGAACGGGTGATTAATCATTGGATTTCTTTTCCCAAATGCATGTTCCTCTGCATATCAATAGCACGCGTCGTTCCAGGTAGGGGATGTAAGGAGAGTGAGGTAAAAAGAACTAATTGCCGAGCAAACTGTACACGTTCTGTCAACGTAACATGCAATTACGCCTCGCGGTAGCTTCCGTGTGCCAGCGTGAGATGGTGTCACAGTGGCGCCCGGACGACAGCTCTTCGAAAATTAACTGCTGCAGTGGCAACAAAACACAAATAAAAGCAATAAAAATAAGAGAAGGCTCCGAGTTTAAGTATCTAAAGCGTAGAGTGGACGGACGGCAACCAAATGCGGAGGACTTAGAATACGGTTTCTAAAAGAAATCATAGAAAAAATAAAAGACTTAAAGAGCACGTGTACGTACGTATCTAATACAGCGAGAGCTGGAAACGAGCGTTCCTCTCTCTCATCCTTACGTTAGTTTTATTTATTTCTTGGCTTGTTTTGTGTACTCTCCGCCGCTTTTTTTTCGGGTAAATTTTTGTTCGAGCACAAAATTCTCTTGTGCGTGGTAAATGTTGTTACTACGGGACGCGTGCGAGCCAAAAACAATATAAACATATACAGTCGGTCCCCTTCTTAAACAGGTATCAACGGTTCCAGCACATAATATCCGATTAAAGCGGGGGTTATTTGATTATACGGATAACGATTCAATTGCCGTTTCACACCGTTTCTATAGTGTGTGAATTTCTTTATACACTTTGCAAACGTAGTCTTAAACATCAAATTTTTTCTTTGGTGTCATGTGTGCAACAATCTTTTTTGAAGCGGAAAAATTTTCGCAGTTTTTAAATTTTTTGGGGATTTCCTCTGCGTTTTGTCTAATTATGGTGCCAGTTGATTGACGCACACAATTTTGGCTCTTTCACCATGAAACCATTGCAATATAAATTAGTTAGTGCCGTCGCAACTAGATTTACTCTTCTGATCAAGCTTCCGTTCCTCCGCCAATCTTCTTCAATTTCATCAGAATTTTTCTTAATGTTTGACACTTGAGCTTGAGGAATTTCAATTTCAGCACAGTTTGTTTTTTCGTTTCTTCTAAAAACTTCAACTTGTTGCGCAACCACAAATAATTTTTTCGCGTTTTTTTTCTTTTTTCTAATTTTAACACATTGCAACGAAGCGATGGTTTTTATGCAATTTTTTTGAGATTTTTACTTTTGTCAAAAGAGTTGGCGCATTCTATCGGCTAGATGAAACACAAAAATAAAATAACAATAAATATACTGAAACAGCTAAGACATTTCGAGCCTTCAAATCTAAGTTTTTTTGCAAATCTCAACTGGCAACATCTTTGCTATTACTTTCAAATATTTTATCTAATAATAATATGATGTACCTAATGGTTAATATGTATTTAAAGTTATTATATATGAATTGTAATATTCGGGAAATCGAAGTGGTGTAAAAATTTTTTTAATTTTCCAAGGATTTTTATCCTTTATGGGATAAAGACAGATCGACTACGAAATTTAACCATGCTGAGTACTTAATATTTGATTGAATATTAGCGAAAGTTTAATTATTTTTTCTTTTAATGGTGTCTCCAGAAATCAACAACTATATCTACCTATCGTACAAAATTTATTGCTTGTTAAATCCTTGAAGTTCCAATATTACTGTTAAGAATTCAACAATCGATGCAGTTGGAATCTTTTTTTCTCTGGCATCACAATTTTAACCTTTGATTTTTCAAATTAAAAATTATTCACATTAACACCAAGTACAGAAAATAACCAAGGAGATCAAAGAGTGCACACTGGTTGCTACAGTAAAAGTTACTATGGGTATTATAGTAATTTCAATGTAAAATAAGACTTATTAATTTGAATTAAACTAAATAAAAATTACATACAACAGTTTCTAATAATAAAACAAAAAAATTTAATGAGACAAATGCAATTGAATTGATAAATAAACACACGAAGAAAAATTAATAAAACAAAAGGAGAAAAACGAGACAGAATAAATATATATAAAATTGATTTTCTGTGTATGTTCTCTATGCTAATCTACAATATTAGATCTATCTATTGTCGCAAATTTTGCATATATACCAAATAGGACCCGACTAGAACGATAGGCTACTCTAAAAGTTCGTCAGAGCAGGGAAATGTCCGAAATGGGTGAAAAGTTTCGGGCGACAATGGTTTCTGGGCCTCAACAATCACTTTCGGAACGTTTACTTTAGTTACCGTGGTTCCCTAGCAATGCGTTCCAGACATGCACACGCCTTTATAACGGTTTGCCATTTCTTTAATACTGCCAGTATTATGCATAATAGTTCATGCCTTTGTATAGGTTTTTGACACTTTTTCAATCCTCTCAGTAATTGAAGAAAACCCGGGCAAGCGCCGGGTATTATAGCCAGTAAAAAATGTAATTAAAAGAATTATTCCAATATTTACTAGAAATATGAGGGACGTTTAAAATAAAATGACACTCCTTATTTAAAATGACTTTTACGTGGCTGAAAAATTTCGTTTTAGCCTTCAATGTATAAAGCCGTGTTTCCTAATCAGATTGAAATCACGAATCCCCAGTAGGGAAGTACATTGCAGCGAGACCCTCCCCATGATATCAAAAATGCATTTATTTTTATAATTTGCATGTCATAAAAATTAATATAGACAATTACAATTTTACAGCAATAAATGTGCCACTTATGCAATGGAATTCAATGAAAATGATTCCTCGGACTCCCCTGCAAAGTACTTGTAGACCCCATGCGATTACCGAATCTAAAAACATTGATTCTTCACGCAATTTCTTCAAACAGAAACTTCGTCTGAAATAGCAATGATTTTGGAATGTCTCACCCTAGATACTATTATAAATTTAATGGATGGAACTCAGTTTTTAAGCCGTGTATCTATCTCATTCGCCTGAAAAATCTGCTTTTGGTATGGTCTATATATATGAGATGTAAAGTCATATTTTATCATGCAATGTGTTAAGACTGTTGTCTCGTATGTACTTTATATGGATTTGAATATACGTGGGAAATACTGTACATGGTAAAAAAATATTACTGGCCTACCAATTTCTTTTCTCAGTCGTTTTGGTGAGTTAGAAAGTAAATCCCGAAGTTTCGTTTTCAGTACAATATAGGAATACAATACTTTTTTTCATCTATAAAGAGTCGATTCCTTATCGGTGGCATTTTATAAGAGCTGTTGAAATTTTACGTGTTTAGAGACTTATAAATAAAATCGCACCAAAGGACCCGGGTTCGAACCTCACCGGTGCCACAGTGGTTGTCGGCTGAAGTTGGTTTCTTGTGTTTCTTAACCTCGGTGCACGAATGCGAGCCGATCTTCCGGTTAAAAAAAAAATCTCGTCTCAGACAACAACAGGTCTACAACGGTACAAATACTCAATCATTACACTTCACTTACAACTTGAAGTACAGATGTCTGCACTGAAAAATCAGACACAACACTAGATACGCACTCAGGCTGTTAGCTACACACAATCGCATTTCCGGCACAACTTATTCGGTATGGTCGGCTGAAGTGGGTTTTCTGTGGTTCCCAACTTTGAGGCGCAAATGCGAGCCGATCTCCCCGTTAAAAAGTCTCGCCACAGAGAGCAACAGTCCTATAAACAGTACAAATATTCAGTCACTACACATCACTCACTTCACTTCTGAGATATAGATGGCAGCACTGAAAAATCATACACAACACTAGATATGCACTCAGACTATTAGGTACACACACTTACACTTCCGGCACAACTCACAAGGTAGTAAATTGCCTATGACGATAGACCTGAGTTGTGCTCGGTTTCAAAAAAAAAAAAGTACATTGCCCGTGGCGATAGACCAGAACTGTGATCGGTTTGAAAGAAAGAAAATGAAAACTGTTCGACTTTGCTAAGAAAAATTTTATCTTTTTCATAGGTAAAATTGAAATCAAGGTAAACTCTCCAGATTTCACCCTTAATCAATCATTTCAAATGAAATCAAATTTGTTACTAACATTATGCAAATGCAAAAAATAGAGAATTTTTTTTTACCAAGGGGATTCAAGAGAAAAATTACCCATTCCGATAAATGCTAGTAAAATTAGTACAGACAACAAAATATTGAACGGATAAAATTAAATATACTGGCTATTTAGGTAACAAAGCGTATGAATTTTAATGGCAAATCGCGCGCGCGCGTTGTGCCTAGAGGCATACTTCCAGTTACAAAAAGCATCCAAATAACGTGTATAACTCAGATATGTCATTCATGTTTCAAGGGGTTGTGCAGTTATTAAACTAAAAAAATAATTTTTTATACCCTCTTCATGTGTCCATAAACTCAAATTAAAAAATTGTTGCCCTATTTCTCCTGATGCCAAAAAGAAAAAAAAAAATACACGTTTCTAAATGCAATATTCATTGAGATATTCGAATTGGAAAATTAGAGGAAAGTTGGGGTGAAAACAGCTCTAAATCCGGATAAATCGTTTTACCAGCATTTAACGCTGTGCTTTTCCCCAACTTTCCACTGCTTTTTTTTTTTCAAATTCGAATATCACACTTCGAGTCGGGGAATATTTTTGTTGGCATCAGGAGAGACAGGGCAACAGCTTTCTAACTGACTAAAAAATGTCTGGTGCTGTTAATTCTAAATGAAATACAACAATACAAATTTAATCAATAAGAAGAAAAATCAATTACAATTCATTTTAATTTTCTATATATATTTCGATGAATTCTCTGAACAATTTTGATAATTCTAATGAGAGACTTGATGTTGCCACTTCTTTAAAGGTTAACGCCGTTTCCTTCTGAGCTTGTATGAGCTCCAGATTTAACAAATAATGCATCATAATCGTTGTAACGATTATGCATCAAACTTTCAGACAGTAATACGCAAAAATGATAATACGGCCCAATGACAGCATGTCACAACCATATGTGTTATACGTTTCGGAAAATGTAGGGTAGTCTGAAACCTGATGGGGCCCCATGCATTAAATCGACACTAATTGTAAGACACAATTGGGAATGCATGAAACATTTCTGTATGCCAGAGGTAATAGGCACCATGTCCCTAAAGTGAAATTTAATGAGAGAACAATGCAAAGATGCTCTTTGCCTCTGAGAAAATGGGATGTGGGGCTTTGCATGAAGTGAATATATCTCTGCCATTCATTTAAATAATATCTATTACAACCAAGATTTATGTGTCCTATACTTCTGTGTAACGTTATTAAAGTAAGCAAATTAATATCGTTATTCCAATATTGATAGAAATGGATATAGTGTTCTTTCCCTCCGGCATACAAATTTGTAAACATTGCTTGCTCAATTGAAGCTTTATCGGAAATTCTTTCATCTGGCTGACAATTTTTTTCCTTTTTAGCCTAGTTATGCCTTGATTTATTTAAATTACGATAAAATTTCTATTACATTCTTTTTACATGCAAAGGTGTGTTGGTAACCAAACATTGTATATGTTTTAATGCGTTAACTCACAATTTCATATTCCTTTAAGCGAAGGGTTATCATATTTTCTTACCCGACTCAATAATGGCTGCAAACATTTCTTCAGACACGTGGGAGTCATCAAAATCTTGAAATTCCTCAGCAGGAGAGCTGAGATTAAAACCTCAACAGGCTCCTGCTCAACAATCAAAGATCCCGACGCTGTGGCGGATGGTCCAGCAACACACTGCAAAATAACAAGCGGTGCCACTAATGAATATCAAATTAAAATCCAATATAACAAAAATATGAAATAATTTCATTACAGACACAGAGTTTGGGAAGTGCTGTACAAGGAGTTTGACCCTCTCCCGAAATGAAAGAAAATGGCTAATTTTTATGGATTAGCATAGTCAAGTCTTGCCATTTTGATCACCATCAGGGGCGCGGTGGCCCAGGTCGATAAGATATTCGCCTAAACTACCAAAGGGTGTTTAGAGATGTCGCGAGTTCGATTCCCGGTTCATCCTTGTGAGAAAAAAACTTTCCGGACACGGGGGTACAGAAACGGTGTCATGACCGCAGAAAAAATTGCTACTCCAGGGAGTCCCCCATCGAGGGTTTAGCGCACCAACCTCTCGATGAGCATAAAAATCAAGTCCGACGTTCGGAATCGGCGATAAATTGTAGGTCCCGGTTTTAATTATCCCTCGTGTGCAGAAAATGATTGTGGTGTGACAAAAATGACAAAATTTGATCACCATCCCAAAGAAATTTCTGGCTACGGTACTGACACAGAGCTTACATGAATAACGTACCCGCAATCGAGTCAACATCAGAACTGTACAAATTATTCACACTGAAACGGTGAACCCTTCTTAAGTCACCTCTACTGATGGCCAAAAAGTAAGGAAGTATACTTCGTACTTTGTAATTAAATACTCACCGCAGAAGAATACCGCGATGGGGGATTTATTTCTGCATCCCCGTACACCACAGTGTCGCCCATCATTGCGACCACCCTTTCTTCAAAATGCGACAGTAGCATTGATGGAGATGGCCCACAGCCTGTCCTCAGGGACTCCTTACGAATATCGGCTGCTTTTTTTTGCAGCACTCTTGTAGTGAGTCCATGACTACACAAAAAGAAATGTTATGGTTCAAATAATCATCCTATGCATAACAGCCACATTAATTAAACTTTCAAAAACCAAATTAAAAATGTCCTATTTGGATCGCTGTTAATTGTTACATTAATTGTTTATACGTATAAAACACATAAAAAATAATTACATTAGACTTTTTTCCCTTTGAGAGATGTTGATAAAAAAATTAAGTTTAATTGTGATTAAATACAATATTTTCTTATTTCGTTTTTGCAAATTTTCTAACATTAGCAGGAAAAAAACTTTTGATTTTTATAAACGAAATACATTTCATAAATTACAAGGTTAATTCAACAAAGAAGTACTCACCTCTTTCCAATCCTTCACGTCATGGCGTTTAATTTGGTCGCCAGCCTTGGCCATGTTGTGTTTTTGTCGTGACTTGTGAGGTCAGAGGATAGCTTCCCCTCAATTAAAGCATGGCGATTTTCCAAAAAAATCGACCATCGCCTCATACTGAGGGGTGATTGTCTTAGAGTATCGCTTGGGTTTAGAAACATTCATGGCGATAGGAAAAGAAAAATGCACGTGAGACAGTAGAGAGAAAAGTAACACAATGTTGCTGTTTCCACCGGCAGAAAGCACAATTAAAATCAAAAAACATAGCCGTTGTTGTATTTCTTCAACGTAGCACTGATTGGTTAGAAGATGAATTACTTTCGAAGAAGAATTTTCGTATCACGTGGTCTTAAGTACAATCTTCAACGAGTGGAAAATGGTCGCTCAGAATTGTCCTTGAGAATAACATCGTTCAGCTTGTGTTTCAGAGTTGTCCTTCGGCAAAGGACGAGTTGTTATGAACGACAAGTAGATGGTGCTGCCCAGTATCGATTGATAAGGGACAGTTATAGGTTTTGGTGTCGCAGTTAGTTTTTTTTTTTTGATTGGTTTGTTAGTAAATGGAATAGCTTACCCTCGGGTGTCATGAATTCTAATATAATTGACACGTTAAAAAAAAACGATAATCATGTCGGGGCAATTCGAGAAGCTATCCATACTTGGAATAAGACAACCATAAGTAGTCTTTATGGGCATCGAATACTATTTTATCATGTATATACATTTATATTAAGAGATGGTCACTTTTCTTTCCAAATATCAGTTTCGGCATAAAATCGAGAAAATTCAATTTCTCAATGTATATTTATTTTATAATTGCATTTTTAATTGGGTTGCGCTATTTTAGATATATACGACATCCATATTTGTTTTGGGCACCTTTTTTCTCAGCTACCTCGTTCGAAATTTCGTCTGTTGCGACCTTGTAAAAGAATTTGTATTAACTGCTGCGCTGGATATAGTGTTCCAACAAAAAATATGCTAACAGCACCAATTTACAGCCGTTTTCGTGATTTTTTTTCTTTCGTTCAATACGATTTTATGTAGGGTAACCGTCGAGGAAAAAATCCATTATTTAGCGGCAGTGATTAATATTGATGAAAAAAAAAAAAGACACATAAAAAAAACTACTTCTGGACAACTTACTGCTGGCAACCATCCATCCCATCGCAAAAACGGTGCTTTAAAAAAAAATAAAATAAAATAAAAGTGAATGAAATTAGACAACGAGGCTTTATTAACGTCTCTCTTTTAGAAATTCTTTTGACAAGCAAATCGGATAAAGGAGAGAGATAAGAGGGGAAAAGAAAAAGTCATCGTAGAGTACGCAACAATTGCATAATGTAGATAGGATGATCGACCGCCCGTCCTCGAGAATCACAGATTATCGCATCAAAAAAAGTTCCACCTCATCTTTCTTTTTTTTTTGTTTGAACGGCCTTTTAACGTCACCAGCAGTTTGTTGGTTTTTTTTTTTTTATTAAAAAAATGAAGACTTCGCCCTCGGTTCGTAAATCGCGTGCGTTTCCTCTTTAAATAAATAAAAGATTGAAAAAAAAAAAGACATTTTTTTCCCCCTCTCTCTGCATTCTAAAGTCGACCGTGCCAAAAGTTCCTTTAACCTAAAGGGAAAGGGTTATTTTACCCGCTGCATATAAATGATGACGTAAAAGGAACAAAAAAAGAAAATAAAATGAAATGTGTAACAACAGGAACAAGAGTCGAGAGTTAATGGGATTCAGAATTTCGGTTCGGAACGAACGGAGCAAGGACCTGGAGCGGTCAGAAAACCCTTATTTCAATTTTGAGACTGCCGAAACACAAAAAAGACAGCAAGTGGGAAAAAAAAAAATGAATTCCCGCCATAGAGAGCATTGATTTGTTAGATGTGTGCAGCTGCGCATTTTATCACTAACTGTGCGAATTTTTTTGTGAATCTCAACTATAGACTTTTTTTTTTGGGATGCAGTTCGTTTTCTGGTTCATGAAAATAGATGGCAGCACCATAGGCGCGATTGAATTCAAAATTCGATTTTCTATTGAAAATTTGTTTTAGGGTTGCTCTTTTTTTGAAGAGGGGAAACAAAATAGTTTGAAATTCTCTATTTTTGGTTTTTTTCCCCCAAATTACATACAATGTAAGATATGTGTACAGTAGAGCATCGATTATCCGAATCGATTTGGGGATCGGGTGCGTTCGGATAATCGGTCATTCACGGAACAAAATTGTACCAGCGTCATAGAAGTAATATGATACTTCATAAGAAGCAGTGATATTAAACACAAAACTACATATTTTGCATCATTTTTGGGAATATATCATTTACATCATTTGGGGAAAGCACTAGCGGAACTTCGGCATAGCACGCAAATTTGAATTTGCCGACTGGAACGCTTTCGGTTACCCAATGTTTCGGTTGATCGGTATTCGAATAATCGATGCTCTACTGTATTTTATTTGGACCTGGTTTCAGTGTCATTTCGATGTTTCGCCCGGAGGATTCAGCAGTAGAAACTACAGTTTAACGCGATGTAACATTTAACCTTCTCTCTGGCGTTGACGAGATATCTCGTGAAATCGGATGCTTTGCATTACGGCATTGACGTTTCGGCATTGTTTTCTGAACATTTTGCAGCGGTGGTCAAAAAATATTATAGAATGCTCGATTTCTTTTATAGAAGTGGCTATGCGTTCTCTTAAAATGATACTTCAGTTTTTCAGTGGCTTAATCCGTCCAGTGTGCAGTAAGGTTTTGAAGACCACATACCAACAGAGGGACGTAGACATGGTTGACGGGGGTGCAGAGAAGAGCTACGCGTGCTCTGGTTGGCACACAAGGCTTGAGCTATGAAGGGCGACTTGATTTCTTCAATATTTTGCATTAGAATAACGTAGGCGTCGGGGGTGGGGTATGATTGAAGTGGTTTAAAATTTTCAATGGGATGGATAGGATAAACCATGACTTATTACACGTCAATAAACCGCTTTGACAAAGGAGACAGCAATACAGATTGGTAAGGTGCAACTCCAGGTTGCTGTGCTCAATTGACACGCTTAAAAAAAAGTGCGATAAATATATCTGGATAAATTGAGAAACTATCAGTACTTAGAATAATTCAACCATAATCTTCATTCAATTCGCACTGATGGAGCTCCTATGATGCTTGGAAATACATCTGATTTCGCTACTTTGGTGAAAAAGAAGCTCCTCAAGTTATTGTCACTCATTGCTTTTTTTTTGCGCAAATATGCACTGGCAACAAAGACTCTTCCGCCGACAATGAAAGAATTTTTGTCAACAGCCATAGCCATAAAAGTTTATCAGGAGCAGGTCTTTGTATCATCGAATTTTTGAAAGATTTTGTCAAGAAATGGGAGCAGAATATGAGGTGCTAAACAACCATACTAATATGAAGTGGCTATCAAGAGGGCAAGTTTTGAAACGCTTGTTCGAAATGAGGAATGAAGTTTTACTTTTTCTGGGAGAAAGAAATAACTTGGAGCATTTTAGTGAAAAAGGTTTTATCCATGGGTTTGACTTGCTTGGCAGATATTTTTCTCCATGTGCATGAAATAAATATTTCCATTCAAGGTCGTGAAGTGACCATCATGGATGCTACTGAAATATTGCAAATTTTTTCTGGGAAAGTTACCAATATGCAAAAATAGAGTAAAGGCCGACATACTTGTTAACTTTCCTTTGTGGGAGGAAGTGTTATGGCGAGATGAGATGCGAAATTCTCTCAAAATTCTGTCAAAAGGTGTTTGAAATACTACAGATTTCTCTCGCTTTTGACAATTATTTTCATCTTCGCGGTTTTCAAGCAGAAACATGGGTAACTAATTCTTTCCTAACCGATATAAACTGCATCAAAGATACCGATTTATCACAAGATAAACTAATGGACCTCAGAGCCAAAAACCTTCTAATTCTTGGAACACGATTCAAAAACTTGACAGAGTTCTGGTTCTCTCCATGAGACAATTGTACCCCCATCTCGTAAAGTGAGAAGTACAACATTTGATTCCATTTGCAACCACATATCTATGTGAATTGGGGTTTTAACTCTTGCATCGATCAAAACAAAATATCGCAATCGATTAGATGTCCAGCATGACATGCGTGTTGCGCTTTCAGATACACACACACACACACACACACACCACACACAATACAATATTCTCATTCAAGACAAAGAACAAAACACTGGAAATGTTCGTAATGAATCAAATTTAACTTGAAAACTTAATTAAATATAGTTACATGTATATTTATCCTACACAGAACTCGAATAAGGTGGGAACATGTTGAATGTGAACAAATATTATAGTTCCAGCTGTTGCAATATTATTTATTTTACATGAAGTGGAATGTGCCCAACGCCGAAACGGAAAGCAATATTTGAAATGTTTATGTAAGAGCAGAAAAACAACAATATATATAGCGGAAAGTGTTTAAAATACACATGTAACATGGATTTAATTTTATTTAATGCTCGCATACACACATTTTTTTGTTCTTCCGGAAACAAAAAATGTGTATGCAATATCTTTCTCAAGCTCAATAAATGGTTAGGTTTCCCCGGAAGCACCCGAGTCCCCAGGGACAATGTGCTTATATCACCTAGTGCGACAGAGCCTGGGTGTCTCTCGGTTCCTATCCCTATCACTATCATAACTTTGGTTATACCCGGCTCCTTGCGATTCTGCTTTAAACAAGTTTTACTGTGTACTTCAAAGGTTTCGAAGAAGCACATACTCCATACATGACTGTTTCGTAGATTTTATTTTATTTTATATATGTTTAAAAGTGATTTTCATAGAGGGAATCCGCGGTTTTCACTTTACTAACACAAGGGGTGCATGGAACTAAAAAGGTTAAGAAACCCTACTCTACAGTGGTATCAGCACATGGTTCCAAAGGGAATGGGCGTGTCGGAAGGATTCTCTGGATTCTACCCGTGAACGAGAAGATGAACGCATATTGTCTAAGGGTCAAAGGCGGCGGCCCTGTTTTCTAAAGGGCCCAGAAAAACACAAACTTCACACTTTTTTTTAATTTATGGGGAACCCAATATTTTATTTTCAACCCGGGGCCCGACCGACTTTAATCCGCCACTGCTAAGGGCTCTCTAGGCACCCTAAAATAGGGGCCCACAAATTCATCGTATAGACTGATTCTCTTCGTGCCTGACCTCGTACATGTTTTTATGTATATGAATGTAGGATACATGACTAGGGTCATTTTGATCCCATGATAGGGACCACTTTTTTTTTCCTCCTTGTAACTCAGAATTTTCTCCGGCACGACCACACCCTCCGGGGCAATGAGCTTATATCGCGTTCGCGACGGAGCTTGGTCGTGTTCGGTCTGTTCTGTTCTGTGAACGAGAAGATGATCGGTACATGTGATCGGCACGTTATAGAGGGGGAGGGTGCATTTAAAAGAGGTACCCCCCTCCTCTTTTGGGGGTTATCCATTCGAAAGGGTTTGTGCGGCGCGCGTGGCGAAAAAGCGCTGCGCAGAATATTATCGTGACATACAAATTCACAAAAAAGACACAAAAGCAATACAAATACTCAGAATAAAAAAATGAATAAATAAAAATAGAAGCGACGTGAGCAACGACTATACAAAAAATTAATAAAAATACAAATTCCACATGTGCGTGATGTACGTGCTGAGAGAAAACGATTATTTCACATACGGTACGCACTTCCAGAGTAGCTCACTTATCCCTGAAAAGAGGTAAAACGGCGCTAAATTTTTCCCAATACTAATAAACCGAAGTTAGCGTTCGTTTTAGAAGAACACGTCGCTCGGAAACATCTAATGATAACCTGAAGATGATGTCACTCTCCTCTATCAATACGAAGGTTTTAACAAACGACTATTGCGAAGATGAATTAAGGAAAGAAAAATCAAATGCCTCTCCGGGGAATCGAACCCACGTCGTCTCATAAACGAAGAATATTTGAGTTTGAGTACCAGATCAGATGGCAAATAGAAGTTACGATACTCTATTCATTTGAATTCATACGCCTATCTTTGAATACCAGGTCTATATATGCAACAGGACCGGCTTTTCAAACCATTAGTTTCTGAGTATTTAGTTACTGAGTTACGAAAGACTATTACGCATGTGTACACTCAGCGCATCATGCTGCTGTCCGTGTTATAATGAGAAAAAAAAATAGATGTGTCTACGTTGAATATTTGTTAGTGCGCTTGCCCAGATTCGAAGAGAACCAGGATTCTATTCTCTGTGTTGACTCAGAACTTTTCTTTACAAAGTTCGTCTCAGCATTAATATCCACAAAACTATCTTTCTTTGCCACCTCGGGGTGTTAGACACAAACGAAAATATTATCTAATGCCTGTCTCAACGGGAAATAAGAGAAGAAATAAATCCAAATAGACCAATTCTCAAATTTGCTTATATATAAAAAACACTGATAATCGAGTCATCCGTTTCCTCGGAGTAAGTAGTCAATGGTAAACCAACCCCTTGAAATTCATCAAATGAATTCCAAAACAAAAAACGAAAAAACTCGCATTTACGGGCTTTTTTATCTAGTCAAATTACGATTAGCACAATCGAGAAATCACAATGAAACAGCGTTAGCAATGATTAGAGAATCAAGAAATAACAGAACCTGAAAGACAGTGCACATGTAAACCAGAGAAAATAACAACGCGAGTTTTTCTTAACTCCACTTCAGAAAAATATGACAGACAGACACAAAACACCATCGATTAAAATAAAGTAGATGACATGCCTGTGTACTGCGTAACTGCCTACATGAAATATGAGCATCGCTCGAAATAACGATTAATAGAAAATTGGTCATATTACCACCAGGCCGTGTACGAGTACACTAATTTACATGACAACTATCAAAAACATATTAACCCGATTTAATCAAGCTCTTAATTTTCCATCGTTTTATAAGTTATAAGTATGCATTATAACAGATGCCAATCAATGTTTTTGAGCCCTAACGGAACCAATCGTTCATTAATTCTTACAGAAGAAAAAAGAAAAGATGCGTAATAATCTTTAGTCAACTCTTGGTTAATTAGAAAAAACTCATTAAGTGACAAAAACCATGTGCAAGTATGTGAGTGACCAAAAGAATGATCTGGTGTACGAGGGATGAAAACAGTGACCTAGAGGGCGTGAAAGCATGTGAACGACCGAAAAATTATGACTCACAAGTCCGGGGCAGCTGATTGAATGAATAGTCAATAACAATTGACTAGAATGGATGAATAGATTGTGGCAAAATTTGCGCCACAAAACGATGCGGCCCCATCCTGGGGGGCATCGGAGAAAATTATGTGATCCTAGTAAATTGCTCGAATTTTTTTTGGAAAAATGAGGCTGAAGTGAGTAAAAAACTCTGCTGAGCTGAATAATTTTTTTTATTTCGGTGGTAGCAAGGGCTCTTTTTTTCCTGCGCAGAAACTGTGTATACCGAAGCACTTTCATTCGTAGTCATTATGAGTCTATATATATTTTGTAAACTTTATTAACTATGAAAAAATGATGTCTTTCTTAGTTACATACCAACATTAATAACGACTTTATGTAACATTTCTTAGTCTATAACCAACAAACGGGTAAAAAGACAATTTAATCAGCCAGCCAAAATATGCCTTTTAGAAAGTAATACGGTACAGTATCATATTGAGAAATATCGCTTAACCGAGTCCTCTTCCGCCCTATATCAAATAAAATCACAACCATCCTTCAAATGGAATTGGTGAATAATAATGTGCGCATAAAAAGCAATATAATATGTCTATGAATATATATTTTAAGTAATAATATAAATTAAATTAACAGATTTGCCACAAAACTTCAACAGCTGATGCTTTAGTACAGTAAAACAACATTAGTAACAAATGCAAAGTGAAATTCATTTCACATTTATATTAGAATTAACTTTTACCCAGATTTATTGATACTGTGAATTTTCAGTTTACTGATACTATTTTACTTCATGAAAACATGAACTGTTAAAGATTTAAAGCTCAGTTAAAAATTTAACTAACATTATTGCTTAAAAATATTTTTTATTATCATATTGCATTGCTTTTGTACATGTGCACTTTACTTTTTATCAATTCCATTTTGAAGAATCATTAATACTTGTATTTTTCCTTTGATAGGTGGCAGAAGGGGGTTCCGGTTTAATGATGTTTCTTAATATAACACAATGTATCATATTGGAAACAATTATACAGTATATACAGGATATATTAATAATACATCCTGTACTGAATAGTTGTTTTTGTGAAAGGCATATTGTTTGTAGCTTATAAAGTTTTGTTTTATCTGTTTGTTGGTTATGGACAAAAGTAACTAAGAGTGGAACCATTTTTTCAAGGTCAATAAGTTTACACAATATGAACATTTAAGAGTCTAAAGCAGTGATTCCCAACGTGGGCGTTAACGCCACTGCGGGCGATGGAATGTTCCGGGGGGGGGGGAGCGGTAGAAGCTACGGGTATAACATAGGATCCTATGGGTTACGTTTCGTTGAAGGGCGATGGGAGAAAAAAATTTCTGAAGAAGGGGGCGACGGGACAAAAAAGGTTGGGAACCTATGGTCTAAAGGAATGACTATGAATGAGAATACTTCCGTGTACATACGTAGAGACTTTTTGCTGTGCAGAAAGAATTTCCCCTATGTTGTTTTTGGTATGGCTTATTCTTATTTTGAAATTCTGCACAGACATCGAAATTGCATGAGCAGAGTAACAGGCCAGTGCATGCGAAATAAAAGGCAATATGCCCCCATCAGGAAGAAAACAAAATTAGAGGGCACATTTCATATGAAAATAAAATTTTTCCTTTCCCCGCGAGTATATATGTGCCCATCATGCCCCCCAACATCAGCCAGCTCCCTAGAGAGAGAGACTCACAGATCTCACTTCTATTCCCTGCCGCTATGGTGGTCGAGTGGTCATAGTGACGGACTCGCATCGTGAGTACCCGGGTTCGAACGTCGCCGTAGTGGTGGTCGGCTGAAGTTGGTTTTCTCTGGTTCCCAACTTCAAGGTGCGAATGCGAGCAGATCTCCCCTTCAAAAAGTCTCGCCACAGAGAGCAACAGACCTACAAATGTGATTCAATCATAACACCACTTCTGAAATATAGATGGCAGCACTGAAAAATCAAACACAATACTACATACGCACTCAGACCGTCGGTACACACACAGTTACACTTTCGGCACAACTCACTAGGTAGTAAATCACCCATAGATGGTGATAGACCTGAGTTGTGCTCGGTTTAAAAGAAAAAAAAAGGAAGTTCTATTCCCTTTCTATTCTATCCAGAATAACTCAATTTGCAACTCATAACGCAATTCTAATTGATATAAAAGGCGGTTTAACATTTTTTTCTGGAACATGCTCTTCTAAACACAAAAGTTGATAGGTGGCAACTGGTGTTGTAGGTATGACGAAATGTTTTCCAAATTTCACGAATGTAAAAACATATACTGGGAAGAAAATTCTCCCCAGTAACTATTGATAAAAGTATTTAAAATTATAGCAAAAGATGGAATATATGGAAAAGAGTATTCTGGGGGGGTCACGTATATATAAAGCTATATATATAACTGAAGAACGAATATGTTTTTCTCTTAGGAGATATAAGGTTATTATAAAATTGGAAAAATGGGCTGTTGACAGCCAGACAATGGACATTTTCTTAACAAACGAAAATTTGTTCAAGCGAATTTTTAAAATCTATTGATGAAAAATCGTTTTTCGATGAGATTCTTTGTTTAAACCGCTCCGGGCAGCCACGGATAAGCGTTGATTGAGGTGAAAGGCTCCACGGGTTGAAAATAAATTGAGAAAATCCGTGGATTTTATGTATACACAGGTATATCATTCTTCCTTTGGAGTTCTCTAGTTTGCCTGCAGCTTATTTTTATGCTTACACCCCCCATCCTTTTGAATCATGTGTGATCCTGGGAGTTACCGTAAATTATTTCAGTGACATCATCAACGTTAATCCTGTAATTATTTTGAAATATTCTGTGTACAAACCACATAACATTTCTATAAATTACATAAAGATATGCCATATGTCTGTTTGTTTTTCTACTGAAGGTAACTATCGATAATCACGCCTAAACATAGTGGAACTTGGTTTATTCGAATTTTGGAAAACTCGAACTTTTACGAACGCCCCTTGAGTTTGCTATATAATTTAATGTTAAAATTTTTTGTTTATTTCAAACATTTTTTTGAATTTTTTGGGTAATTTGAAGTTTATGGGGGAAAAAAATCATGTTTTTGTATCAGTTTGGGAAAATTTTACAAGAAGCCAGACTTTTTGCTTTTCTGTTGGATATTAAAAGACAATACGGAGACATTAATTTTCATGCTTGAGAAGATATAAATAAACGATTGAAATCAATGTTACTGCATTTATATTGAACTCAAAAGTAGGGCCGGCTGATTAATTCATATTTAATTTTATGGGCTCCGTATCTTTAAGCAAGCTCAATATTTCAAAAATCGGGAATTCAACTAAATTTTTAAAATTGATGTGACGGAAAACCCCACTAAATTGAAGAAGTGACAAACCACTGTAAAGGCAGATGCATGTGCGGAATGCATTGCTAGGGAACCACGGTTACCAAAATAAACGTTCCGAAAGTGATTGTTGAGGCCCAGAAACCATTGTTGCCCGACGGGTTTTTGCCCTTTTCGGGCATTTGCCCTGCTCTGACGAACATTTAAAGTAGCCTATAATTCAAGTCGGGTCTCGTTTGGTACAATTTGGCAACGATGGATCTAAAATTTTAGATTTGTACAGAGAACACAAGGAAAATCAATTTTATATGTATAGATAACACACAAATTTGAACAATTTTCTCTGAATAGCTTCAAAAGGAGTCTTCTCACCCCACAACAATGCAGCTCTTCAATCATTTAGTAGTTTCAAGAATTTCGGGATAAGCTTCGCTGACCGGTAGTATATTCCTACGGACCGGTACTAGTCCGCGGACCAGCGGTTGAAGAACACTGTGATGCACCTCACGTTGTCAATGCCACCCAGATTACCATTATTTTTTGGAATGACACTATTATATTTCCTTGTATTGATACAGAAAACAAAGTACAGTGAAACCTCGATATAACGATAATCCGCGGAACCAGAAAAACATCGAAGTGGGATTATCGTTCTATCGAGAGGTGCCAATTTAACAGAGTATAAACATTTTGAAACAAGACTTGAAAAAATATCATTGTAAAAGGATTTATCGTTATATCGTGTATCGTTGTAGCGAGGTTTCACTGTAATTCGAAACACGAATTAAAGATAAATTGCATAATACAAAAATATGTTTTGGAAAAATTTTAAAAACTCTTATTCTGTGTTGTGCAGGTGCTTTCCAGAATTTTTTTTTCCCTTGTACTGTCTAGTCAAAAGCATGCTCTTCGAGGTTAACATTTTAGAAGTATTTGAAAAATAGGTCGAAGTTGTGAATATACTACGAAGAAAGAGGCGAATTCTTAAAGGAAATTTCAAAGAAAATGCTCAGGATATCCGAAGAAACTAAACACAAATTTAAAATTATTTCCAATGCTCATTAATTAACACTTATCGTGCAAAGGAACTTTGATTGGGAAGACCATTCCTTTAAACATAACAATATTTAACATGAATCATTCGTAATTCTGGAATTAATTCTATCCTCATCGGAAACATAAGAGTTCAGTGAGAAGTATGTGTTAAAAGAATAAATATTCTTGGGTTCTTCAAATAATCATAAATTTTAAATTTAGTAATATCCTTGGAATTTTATACGTCATTTATTTATATGAAATCAATTCTACAATAGTAATAATAATACAAATTCAAGATCACAACAGGCAAAATGCCCAACGAGGTGGCTAACAAAAAGATGTCCATAACAAATATGGATGCCATATATTTCCAAAATACAGCAACCCAATTAAAAGTGCAATTGTAAAAAATTGAAAACTAAATATACATGATAAAATATAATACACTGGATGAGAGAAATATAATACACTAAAAAGTATTTATATGGTTTGTCTTATTCTAAGTATGGATAGCTTCTCGATTTACCCCAACATGTTTATCGTATTTCTTTTTAAACGCGTCAATTATATTAGAATTTACAATCCCTGGGGATAAGCTATTCCATTTATTAACAGACCTATTAGAGAAAAACTTCCTGCGACACCATAATCTTCAGTTGTCCCTCACCATTCGATACTGGTGTCCCCTTGTCGAAGCAGTTGATTGACTATATATCAATAACTCATGGTCCGTTTTACCCATCCCTTGAATATTTTAAACACTTCAATCATATCCCCCCGACATCTGCACTCTTTCAATATAAACATTTTCAAAAAATCAAAATTTTCTCCGTAGCTTAAGCCCCGTATGCCATCAAAACCACACGTGGCTGTTCTCTCCATCCCCCTCAACCAAGTCTATGTCCCTCTATACGTAACGTCTCCCAACCCTTGCGGCATACTCCAGTCCAGGATGAACTAAGCCCCAGAAAAGTGGAAGAATGACTTTAGGAGAACGCGAAGAGACCTTTTAAGAATGAATCCCCCCGAGCACTGTATTCGATTTTTTGAATAATAATAATGATAAAAAAATATTTACTTGATCCCACAGTTATACAAATACTAATGCGAAGGCCACAACAGACAAAATGCCCAACGAGGTGGCTGAAAAAAGATATCCATAAAAAATGCGGATGCCAAATATCACCAAAATACCCAATACCGTCGAATCCCGTTATAACGAGCTCTGAGAGACCGGAGAAATCACTTCGTTACAATGAAATTTCGTTATAAAGGAATTACAGGTTTTTGCATTGTTCCTATGTAAACATTTCTGGGGATCAGAAAAGTATTCGTTAAAACAAGATTTTCGCGGTAACGACATTCGTTGAAACGTACAATATTTCATATATACATATCTAAACTGCATCAAAATACCGCAACGCAATAAGAGCAATAAAAACCACTATGGAAAATAATAAATATACTGCCCATAAAAATTGACGTAGTCTCATAAATATCATATTGTTGTCAAGTTATTGTATTTGATATGGAACCACAAGAAAATCGGAAGTATCTTCTTATATCAGCAATTATTATAGAAGTTACGCGAGTCACACATGCAAATTTCCATGGGGTACTTGACAAAAAGTTCGGGAACCATTGTCATGGACTTACAATATAATTCATGAAGTATAATAAATTGAAAAAAAAATACGAAAAGAATTTAATAACTCTTGTAATAACTCTCACCAGACAAAAACACAAATTCCAAAGCAATTATTTTGGTTTAAAATCATAAAGGTACGTGTTGCGAAGAGATCACTTAATATT
The DNA here is from genome assembly GCF_987345545.1 of Pholcus phalangioides. Lineage (NCBI taxonomy): Eukaryota > Metazoa > Arthropoda > Arachnida > Araneae > Pholcidae > Pholcus > Pholcus phalangioides. The sequence goes on along the minus strand of NW_028301612.1, from coordinate 8,521,293 downwards.
AGTTGGGCAGAAATTTCAAATAAATATCTGAATATTCATATACATATTTCATTGATCAGATTAATAATGATATTTAATGATAAAAAATGCAAGACTTACCTCAAATTGAATTACGATTGAATTATAATTCCTTTCTTTTCGTTTTCTTTTCGCAACAAATACAAGGAAAAGAGAAGAAAAAAAAATTAAGTTTCGGACATATTTAGGAAAAGAAGAAAAAAAAAAAGAAAGTAAAATAAGATAAGAAATGAAAAAAAAATTGTACGAGATGAAATTTATATCAAGACACAGTGGCGACGGGTTTTCGTCTCGCTTCAAAATTTGTAGATTTTAATACTCATATGGTTTTTTCACGTCTGACCGTTCTATTCGACAGCATCTTTTATATACATACATGCGGAGAAAATAATAATAAAGATGTGACAAGAGTCGTTGACCTCCTCAGGAAGAAAAGAGAAAAGAATGAATTGATGAACATATCGTCAACATGACGAGGAAAAATCAAAATAACAAGAACTGTTGCAACCGGTCGTTTGGCCATATCAACGAATATACATGAGAGAAAAAAAAACAAAACAAACAAGAAAGAGTTGAAAACCGAAAAAAAAAAGGGTTACGATATACGCTATACACTATCTTAAGTAAAAAGGAGGAGATGGGAAAAGAGAAAAATAATCTTTAATAGAGAAGAAATCTGTGTTTTAAGCTTCGTTAGTTTGTAAGAAATCTGAACCCCTCAGTGAAAAGTTCAAAGAGAAAGGATGTTGTGATCAACTCTTTCATTTGATCTATTTTCCCCTCCGTGTTTATAGGAAGAGATATTTACGAAAAAAGACGAGGATTTACTACGTAGAAGAATCCTCCAACAAGTTTTATCAGATGCATGTTTGTGTGAAAAGTGTGTAGTAACGATCGAGTAAAAGAAAGAGGTTTCATGTGCGAAAATCGTAGTTACACAAAATAATATAACACATTTATACAGGTGTACCATGGAGTTTTCAACGATATTCAAGTGGAAGACATGGAAGTCCCAAAACTTTAAAAAAATGTATATGCCAACAAAGCCCCAGGACCATGGGATATTAATTTATCCTAGGGTTCTCGGGAAATGTGCAAATAAATTTTTGGTTCCAGCTGCACAGATTTACAGAAGTAGTGTTGCTGAGGGCGTCGTTCCAGTGAACTGGAAGCTTGCTAATATGGTTCCGATGTTTAAAAAGGGTATTAGAGAAACCGTGCCTAATTATCGACCAGAAACGTCCTCTCGAAACTTTTGGAAATTATTATCGAATTAAACTGGTGAAGTGGATGGACGATAATAATGTATTGCCGGAAAAACAGCAAGAGTTTAGGAAAGAAAAATAATGTATAACTAATCGTCTTGAACTAATCATATGACTTAAGGCTGCTACACACTACTTTTACGTGAAGTGGGAAAACGTCACGTCAGAGTAGTGTGTGTATTGGTCTTTAGGCGTTGGGCAAAAGTGAAAACGTTGAATTTGTGTACCTTGATCTCCAGAAAGCATTTGATGGAGTCCAACATAGTAAGCTATCGAAGCGTTTACACAAGGCTGGCATTGGACAACTTGCTAAACTGGACAGAATCGTGGTTACGAGACAGGTCATAGTGGGTTACGACCAACGGGGGATTTTCTGATTGGACAGATCTGGTTTCACAAATGTATTTCCTTAAGGGATTGTCCCCCCCCCCCCACAAATTTTTTCTCTCTTTATCTAGAAACTCAATCAGGGTATCAATGGGGGGTTGTTAGCAAATTCGCAGATGAAGTGAAGCTGATTGGAGTAGTCAGGAATTCAAGCGATAGGGAATTGCTACAGATAATAAATATATATGTGATCGCACCAACAGCTAATGAATCGAACATGAGTTTCAGCGCTAACAAGTGCAGAGTCGCTAATTTTGCTTCAAACAACCCACGTTTCACTAATGAGTTCGATGGTAATATTATTCCGGATGCAAATAGGACCACCGATTTTGGAATTTCCAGTGACGAGTGGCTTGGGTTTTCTGAACATTGTTTCAGTGGTGAAAAACACCCAGATAGAACACTCGGTATCATTCTTAAAAAAGGTGTTTTCGTGTTCTTCTAAAGTGATCCTTCCACTTTACAGAGGTATATTTCGTCCTTTACATGAGTACGTCGGGAGTTTTTGGACACCATACCGACAGAAGGAAATAGACGTGATCGAAGAGGTGTGCAGAGATGAGCCAAGCGCAGTGTTGTTGATGGGGTTTGAGCTATGAAGAGTTTTTTTTGAATATGTACGGTATTGTGAATAAATGGAATAACTAATCTTCAGATGTCGTGAATTCTACCACAATTGATACGCTTACAAAGAAATACGATGCTTATAAGGAGGTGAATCGAGGAGCTTCTATACTTGGATCATTTGATCATTTTTGTTGCACCACGGTGATTTTCTGCACACGAGGGCTAATTACACCGGGACCTACGATTTATTGCCGATTCCGAACGGTAGGCTTGTGTTTATACTCATCGAGAGGTTGACGCGCTAACCCCCTCGATGGGGTACTCCCTGCAGTAGCAATTTTTGCTGCGGTCATGTCAGCAATTTTGTTGTACCCCTGTGTCTGGGAAGTTTTCTGACAAGGACGAACCGGGTATCGAACTCGCGACACGTTTTATAAGCAGTGTATTTTATTATAATAATTTGTTTGTCTTAGTGTGTATTTGTTTTTCGTGATAAATTGCTATCATTTTGGGTTGTTGTATTTTAGTTATATTTCACATCCATATTTTTTATTGTCATCTTTTTTTTCAACTACCTCCTTTTTTATTTTGCCTGTGTATAAGTAATTTCCTCTGATTTACTTGCTGTAACCGGCTCTAGGATGAATATTACAATGGATGCAATTTTTTTTTGTCGTTTAACACTAACCCAACCGATTATTTCATCGAGAAGAGCAGGCAGCTTAATCAAAATACAAGTAACGGGTTGTCGAGTTTTATTTTATTTTCATTGTATGGGTAGATTCCAAAAATAATCAGCAGTAACCACCGTCATCCTTCTTTTTAAGTGCTGATGCAACGAGTGCGTTGTTACCGCATTGAGATCCCAATGCGTTCTCTTAAAAACAACGAAAGTAATAGGAATAAAAAGGAAAAGACCGAAGAGAAATAGCGGATCTCTCAGTAATCACAAACCTGTACATCCGATCACTGACTGATAAATCATTCGTTACAACGAGAGAACATGCGACCGGAGAAACTTTATCCTGCTAAATTCCTCGTTATGCGGAAAAGTGTGAGAATATGTCGACAGTTTATCAAATTGAAATCTCTTGCGCTCTTCCGTTATATCGCTCTATCCCAGATATATCGTTATGTCATTTCTAAAAAGGAATGAATCTCTCTCTCTCTCTCTCTCTCTCTCCTCAGAGCGTTATCTTTCTTATGATTTTCTTCTATATTCCGCGTTAAAGCTCCATTTGTAGCTGTCATTAAACCGATTTGTGTTCTTATCTGCAAGAGATAAGAGAAGACACCCAAAAATTCGTAACCTAAATTTCCGACGTGTTTATAAGGAGAAAAAAAAACTGACGGGGTGGGGGGGCAGAAACATTGGTTTACGTTTCGATTCGTAATTTTTTGGGTTTTTTGGAATGTCGTACGTTTCACCCTCTTTACTCGTAAATGTACAAATTTTGTTATGAATATTCCCGGTGATCCATGGTTATAAAGGCTGACAGAGATCTTGAAAATAAGGGATTAATTATCAATGATATTCAGGCAGATATTTACATTTCATAAAAAAGATTCTAAATTCCTAAAAAAATTTTAAATTCTTAAGAGGGTTTTTTTTTGGCTCCGCACCTCACGAAATCCTTGATAGATTTCACGGAACGCCAGCAAAAACGAGTGCTTCTGCACTATATCATATCTTGTCACGAGAAGATGTTGACGGAATGAGAATGCGAATGTTTCTTCTGATGTGTGTTGACTAATGTTCAGGTTTTGTAGGATACGTGTCCACTCATAGGAATGAGTGACCAAAAAAATTAGTTGGATGGGAGAAGGCCGGAAAAATTTGCTTTACCCACCATGAATTCTGCCCAGAGGTGAGGGACTAGGTCAGTTAATGGCCAAACGAGTGTCCTAGAGAGTTTGCAAGCAGGTGATTCAACAAAAGAGTGTGCATACTTCTGAATGACCAAAAGGCTGACAGAGAGAGAGAGGACCAGGTCAGTGAGTAACCAAGATCGAGTGCAAGAATGCAAGTTTCCAAAAGGTTAAATTGGAGCGTGTGAAAGATCAAAGGGTGATCTAGAGAGAGTGTGGAAGCATGTGAATGATCAAAATAGTGACCTAGAAAGCGAGAAACCAGATCAGTGATCACCATAAAGAGTAAAATACAGCATGTGCAAAATTGGGAATGACCAAAAGAGTGACCTAGAAAGTGTGTGAGCACGGGAACTGACCGAAAGACTGCTTGCTCTAGAGCGTGGCAAGCGTGTGAATAATCGAAAGAATGACCTAGAGAGTGTGTAAGCATGTACGTAACCAAAAAAGTGACTTAGAGACACAAGTGTATTTTCAGAAACGGGGAACCAATCGGATATAGCATAGGGCGGCAAATTCAAGTATTGAGTGGTCAACAAAACTAGATTAAAATGGGAGAAGGGCCTCAAAATTCAAGTAGCGTTCAGCTGGCAAAACCATGAATCCACCTCTGCCTGAGAGAGAATGGGGGGTCATGATTACAAAAATTAACATTGCCTCTGGTGGTAAACGACGGAACTGATAGTGCTTTCTTTCAGTTTCTTTTTACGATCTCCCCTTTAAGAAATTTAAAGACGATTCAAAGCTTTTTGAAAAATAGTTATAGTTGGTACATGTTATAGCTTTTCCCCCATGCATTTTTCAATAAGAATAACAAATAATACGAGTATGTGATCCATGCTACCGAAAGGCGAGAAGTGGCCCAGCAACTAGGCTGGCCACATGCAAAAGACGGGCTCACCCGAGCCACCCAGACACAGACTGTTACCAAAAAAGGCGAAAAGTTGCCCAGCACTTGGGCTGGTAACACAGAGTATGTCATTAAGTACAAATGAACTGAAATCGGAGAAGCGCTATGAACTGAAATCCGGGTCGCTGGGGGTTGTGGACTGGCGCACCGCCTGCCGGTGTTTGGGTCTGTGGGCTCCTCCTGGTCTTGTCACAGGACAGGGTTGGGGGAAGCTGCAAGTTCCGGATTCTGCAATGGCTGTATGGATGCACGAGCCTCACTGCCTGGAGTAGTAAGGCCCTCAGCCCTCAATCGTTACGATTGAGGGCTGAGGGGTGCTGGGCCAGGATGCTCGGGCCTAATGGCAATCGGGCCTTCCGACCCAGCGCATTCAGGTTCTCTCCAGTGTGGCCCAAACCTTCGGGGTGATGTGCTTATACCCCCCCCCCCCCACATGGGACAGAGCCCCGGCCATGTTTGGCCTTACAGTACATGATCAAGACTAGGTGTATAGGGAACTCTTGCCCCACAAAAAAACAATAAAAAATTTAAAAAATATATATTTTTATAGAAAAAACAATGTGTTACGTTCTGTTGTTTCAAATTTTTCTGTTAATTTAATTTACATTTTGTGAGAGAAATTTCATGTGCTCTTTCAAACTCTTTAATCCACGACTGCGTTACCCGGAAAGTTGGCCCCGATTACGCCCCTGATAGGATCGCACGCACAATGGAAAGTGGAATTTTCGGAGCACAATCTCATTCAATTTCAGTATGGAATATTACGAATGTGCTTATCATAACATGATTATTTTTTTTACATGGCAGAAATTCTCTCCAGAAAAATTGCCAACTCCTTCGTTCCGACTAAGATGGACAGGACTGAGTCATCTTTAAACTAGAAATTTCCAGAACTTTGAATAACAGCTATTGACGCATAACTTCCATAAAACTGTGGGGAAAATCATTTTAGAATAATCCTATTCACACATAAAAATCGATCTGCCAATGAAAGTTTTCTGAAGTTACGTCATAACAGACATTAAACATAAGTTAATAAAATGGCTCTCTACGAGAAAAACTTTAAAATTATTTATTAAAATGGCATAAACATTGAGGAAAGTATTAAATAATATTTCACTTTTAAAAAAAGTAGAAAATTTTGCAAGATATTGTCAAAAATTATGCAATAATTTCGTTCGAAAATGTTGCAAACGGCTTCGAAGAAAGTCTCTCTGTAGAGAACCGGCACACCTTCATCACGTTACTTAAATAGCACAATTTTCACTTTAACGTATGGAAGGCATATGGCAGCACCAGTACAGCAAGAGACTACAATAAATCTGGCTACACAAATAATGTGTTAGAAATAACTTATGTGGACATACTAAACACTTTCCATTATGCGCCAATTCGTCAGAAATTTCCAGTGGGATGTTTACGGCAAGGGTGCTCAAGTGCTTTTGGAAAGTGCGGGCCACTTCATTTGTTTGAAAACTTGTCGCGGACCACTTAAGTGATCCGGAAATATGTCACTTCGGGCGGTGTGGCGGCGCTGCATTCCATATGCAAAGCAATTTGATCGTTTCCAGTCATCTATTGCCTCGCCCTCATCCACTATATAAGAAAGCCGCACATTTCAATCAGTAATATCAATAATATTTTTACTGCAGTATATTTTAACATCATGTTTGGTTAATTAATAATTTTTGTTCAAATTTAAATAAATCATGTTGAGTTAGAAAATTCTCAGAGTTTGACGTTCTTGGATATGCCTCTCGTTTAATCGAACACAAGCGGTCAGGTTCAGACCTTTAAACCAACCAAAGCGGTAATCACCGACATGATTTAAAATACAGTCACAATTTTTTGATAAGAGATCGACACGGATAGGTTAAATTCAGGTTTTTAACTAATCTATGTTGACTTCTTATCCAAAAATTGTGACTACAGTTTATACCATGTCGGTGAATACGGTCCTTAATGCAGTGTTTTGCAACGCTGGGCCTAGGTCCGGTTCCGGCCTCCGACATTGGTCTCAAACCGGGCCATGAGTGATTCACTCTATTATTTTTCACTATTTATTCTTCGTTTGTGGTGTGTATGAATTTGGCTTTCCACACTCACAATAATAATAATTATAATCAACCGGACTGCTGACTTTCAAAAGTTGAGAAACATTGACTCGAGTTGATCTGGAAATGCGCTACCGGCTGTTCAAGTGATCTAAACCTGTGCCGCGGGCCACTTAAATGGTCTGGAAATATGCCAGGGGTTACTTAACTAATCTACTTCATCAAACACAAACTGACCATATCGCAATTTACTACCATTAACGAGATGGAAAGGAAGGCGCTGTCTATCGGTGGTCGCCTCAAGTTCGTTAGGGAAAAATCGTATCTATATCCTTCCCTCGGATTCGAACCCGGGACAGCAACCTTCACGGTGGTAGACGAGCATCTTACAACCACGCCACTCGTGCACTTACTTAAGTAACCTGGAACTTGCAACTTAGTTCATTTTTTACCGAATTTGGCTTAAGGTCGTTTGCAAAATCAGGTGACTCCGAGGGCCTCATTAGGTCCGTGAACGATTGGTCGAGCATATATGGTGTACTGGGTGTATGTTCGATTATGCAGCTGCAGTAGTAAAATTTGCATTCGATCGCAACTACTCGGTGTAGATCGCTATCCAAAATTTAGGAAGAAAAATAATCCATGTTGTGTGTGTGTGTGTGTGTGATAAAATGTTCCACTGAGATAGATTGTGTGTATACTTCGTTTCACGTGAGATTTGAGAGGCACCAAGAAGAACTTGAAACACCGCCAAAGAGTAGAATGTTTGCTTTGAGTGTGTGTGTGTGTGTGTGTGTGCACTGGAACAAGATCCAGAGAAAGTAACTCGAAATATATATATATATTTTGCAGAAGGTAAAGATGCAGTTGATCACATCTCAGCAATAAGAGGGGTCAAAAAATATCACTGAGATCGCAAAAAACCTTGTCGATCAGCTAAGGTCAGGTAGAACAATAGGGATCCGTGGACTCACTAACGAAAGTCCACTCTCGCGGACCACCCGGTCCATGAAACATTTCGCGCGATACGTGTAGCCGCTACATAGTTTTAGATTTGATAAATAAAATAAGTCTATACTTTGGTTTTTATATCAGCAGCCAAAATAAATCTGCGAATTTTTTCCCCTATTTATGTATACAGGGTGTCCTGTAAGTGCTAATGCTGCATTTATCTCATCAACCGTCCGTCGTAGATGTATGGTTCCATTTTAGAAAATGCTCTAAAGGCGTTCAAAAATAACCCTATTCCAGTTTAGTGAGTGAAGATACAGTGTGACAAAATAAAATTTAAAAAAAATCTACATTTTTATACGGTCCCCCTTGTTCTTTAACTTCCAATTAGAAAGCTGTTGCACTGTCTCTTATGAAATCAACAACAAAAAAATTACACGTTTGTAAGTGGAATATTCACTGAAATATTCGAATTCAAAAAGTGGATGGAAGTTATAAAAGAACATCAAAAACTAACGGACACAACGCTCCTTTCCCCCTCATTTGTGCTGACATTTTGCAACTTTTATCCGATTTTTGAAAAGTTTTTGAATCTCAGCGAATATTGCACTAAGAAACATGAAACTAATTCTGTTTTCCTAAGGAGCAACCACTTTTTAAATTGGAGGACAAGGGCGGGGGACGTAAAAAAATTGAGATTTTTTTTGTTTTGTTACACACTGCATTTTCCCCTACGAAACTGGCACAGTGTAATTTTTGAAAATCTTTGAGAATTTTTTAAATTGAAACTATGCATCTACGACAGGCGCGGTTGATGAGATAAAGGTGGCATTACCACTTACAGGACATCCTGTATGTTGTTGGTCCTGAAATTATTTCACCTACGCAGATGACTACGAGGGCCACATTTGACCCGCAGGCCATGGGTTCGAGCATGTAGTATAAAGTATACAACTAGAATATACACAGATAGTTTAGCCCCAGGGTGATTACTTAATTTACTTTGCCGCATTCTACTGGCAAACCATTGATGGTAGAGGAATACTTCCAATTAGAAAAAGTACCCAAATAACATGTAGACCTTAGATACGCAATTGATATTGCAAGGGGTTTTGTGCAGTCATTAAAATAAAAATGTTAACTTTATATACGGTCAGCCAGGGCCGTCTTAAGAGCATCATGGGCCCCCGGGCCAAATGATTTTTCTGAGTCCCTACCAGGCAAATTCTCGAAAATCTGAACAAGATCTCATTTTTGTGAGGCCCTTTTTCCTCTTGAGGCCCCCGGGCCGTGCCTTGAGACGGCACTGCGGTCAGCCTGTCCTAAAAAACCCAATGAGATATTTGTTACAAAAAAGAAAAAAACAACGTTTCCAAGGGGGGGGGGGGCAATCTTCGCGGCGATATGTAGATTAAATAAACGGAGTAAAGTTGACAAAGAACAGCGCAGAATAACGGACAACGCCTTCTCCTCGTTTGTGCTGTTCTTCTGCAACGCAAATCTCCACTTTTTTAATTAAAATATCTCAGCGAATATTGTACATAGAAACCTGGAATTTCTTTTCCGTTGGCTTCAGGTAATACAGGACAACAGCTTTCTGATTGGATTTTGAGGACAGGGTATCCGTATACGAGGTCGTAATCCCTTGCAACATCAATGAAGTGTCCAAGATCTACACCAGGGCTACATAAAAGGGGGGGGGGGGCGCTGCTTCCACCCTTGGAAGTCGTGCTTGACACTTTGGGGCAGTGGGCGTGGTCTCGGTAGCTACTGCGTGACGTCACTGCTCAAGCACTTTTTTTTTTAGCAGGTGATAAAAGCACACAAAACGTGCTCTTTTTTTTTTTTTTTTTACATTTTAGTTGCTTATTTACTGTTTTAAGTGACTGATCTCTTGTCCATGTTGTCACATGTATGCGAGCGTGGTATTTTTATAATTTTTGTATAATCTATAAGCTAAAATCCAAGAAATAAATGATAAGTAATAATGTCTTTTGATATCAGCATTCAAACTGATAATTATATTAACTTCAAACATTTTGTATTGACATTTTTTTAAATATTTCCATGTTTTTATGTTGCAGTTGGGTTGGTGATAACGTAGTCGAAGGCCTGTAACATCTACATCTAATTCGAATGAAAGCAAAAAGATAATCACAAATTATTAGAAAGAAAGTTCAGAAGACCATAGAAATTGTGTGCCTCGAGTTGGTTTTCAATCAACCCAATTTTAATTCAATAACGTGTGTGATTCAAATGAAAAATGGACCCGAGAATAAATATTCTCAATGGAAGTGACCTTACAAAAAATACGGATATTTCTCCCTTTCAAGTGTTTAAAATGCTGAAAAAAAAACCCAAATTAATATACAGGGTGGACAAAAAGTACGTAGAAACTTTAAAAATGAATAAAAACCAGAAAAATAACCGAAATAAAAAACGGTTTGCAGGGTTATCCAAAGCTGACGCTGTGGTGGTCGAGTGGTCATAGTGACGGATCCGGGTGCAAACCTCGCCATCGTGGTGGTCGGCTGAAGTTGGTTTTCTGCGGTTCCCAATTCCGAGGCGTGAATCTCCCCGTTAAAAAGTCTCGCCGCAGAGAGCAACAGGCCTACAACGTTGCAATTATTCATTCATTACACTTCACTGTCTATGAGTTGAGGAAAAACACATAGTTTAAAAAATTGTTGTAGATGGCAGCACTACACATAACAAGCATTACTCAAACACAAACTTCACGGAAGATTCGCTATACGTACACACACACACACACACATTCCAACATGTACCAATTCGTTAGAAGTTCCGCAGAGGATTATGGACGAGGTGCATGTGTCTGGTTTAGTAGTAGGGTTAGCATCGCTACGTCACGGGAATTTTTTTGAGACAGTTTTTTCTGAGTTCAGAAGAATGCGAGGACTGGAAAAGGCCTTCAACAGCGACAGGCCTCATAAAGCTTATTTAGCGGTTTGAGGAAACTGAAACGCTGGAGGATCGTGTAAAAAAGAGCCGGACGACCATGTTTGTAAGGAAGGCACGTTCGCAGCGTTTTGCAGACGAAATGGAAGCGTTAGCGTCCGAATCAGCTGCAGGGACCAACAGTGCTCGTGAAGGTGCCAGACGCTTGGGCTTACCACCATCCTCGATACACAATATTCTTATGGGATCCTTGATCTGTACCGATACAGATTGCCGTCGTGTGATGAACTTTTACCAGAAAATACCGTACAGAGGGAGGCATTTGCGAGGTGGGCTATCTCCAAAATCGAACAGAATCCCGCCTGGGTCTTTAACATCTTGTGGACAGGTGAAGCTCGTTTTTCGCTTCATGGTGACGTTAATACCCATAACTGTCGAATCTGGATCGCGCATGGTTCCGAGGCATTACATATCGCAGGATACTATGGGTTGGTCGTCCGGGCTCTGATATAGAAGATGTTGAACCGGCGCACTTGGTTATGTTTGAGCAATGACGTCGCGCCTGACTCAGCTGGTACCGACTCCACGTGTCATGAAACAGACCTTATTATATATATAGCCCTGAATCTACACGGTATTTGGATATCTTTTCTAACTGGAAGTATGCTTCTAGGATCAAAGGTTCGTCAGTCAAATGAGGCAAGAAGAATCACCCTGTATATTGCAAAAATTTTGAACCGTCCCAATTTTCTAACAATGGTATTTTGGATGACATTTAACACCGTTTCTAATTTTTACATAATCAATCATTGGCTTCTCTTCGTTCGTTTAAAATTGTATGTTTAACAAATGTTTGATCGCCTGTTTCACTTTCTTTTTTCACTCTATCCTTTCCACCCATCCCAAGTTTCAAATACTTGTAATCTCACAGCTTATGGACAAAACTTTTTGCCGAAACACTGAAACGTAGGATATTAATAGACACCATCAGAGCAAGATTCTTGGTCAACCAGGTCAAACAAGTACAGTCAGCCCCCCGTATTCGCGGTTTTTTCTACTAAAATTATTTTGGCAACACGCACACAAACCGTCATTCATGTGTATTGTTGACAAAATTTGAGTTGTTCATGTTTATGATGACTCGCTAATGTCATTTCTGTCATCACCAGAGCCGCGTCGTGGCAGCTCTTACGAAAGAAATAGTCAGATCGGGTTGGATTAACCTTTGGCTACAATGTGCACTCCAGGACGCAACCAGTTCTACAGAGACAAATGAAGAGATTATAAAAGACATTGTCACGTTAGCAAAACAGGTGGATGGAGAAAGGTTCAATGATATGGATATAGAAGTCGAACAGCTAAAAAATAGCAATTCAGAAGCATTGGCCGAGGAGGAGTTAATGCAGCTGACTGCTCCCGAAACTGAAGCGGTACCAGAGGAAGAAGATCAAGATAAAAAGTTGAGGATAAGTCATAGAATAATAATAATAATAATAATACATCTTTAGTCTATGGAACAAAGTACATCGTGAGAAACATGCGGAAAGGCTTCGCAAATTCAAATCAGCAATAGACTATTTTCATGACACAGATCCCTCCATGTTGCATTCTTAACAAGTGAAAAAATTAGTAGAGAAAGCTTTGTCAACATACTCCAACATACTTTATGATATGAAGAGAAGAAACGGCAAACAGAAAAATCACAATGTTCTTTCAGAAAACATCGCCAACAATCACTCTTTTGCATTCCCTTTTACCCTCTGCATCACCCTGTGCTTCGCATGATGTTCGATGAACGAGATATTACAAAAAAACCTATGGTTTCGGTTATTCCCGGCCACCCCTGGAACGTAACCCCGCGGATACGGGAGACCGACTGTATTGTGGCGCCCCCTCGTAATGTTGAAGGAGAGACTAAAGAGTAAAATATTCGTCACCTCTGTTGTCCTGAGTCTGGGAACGATACCCGCTATCTCTCCGATAGTCACACACGGGTGTACGAAAGGTAGGTGCGATCGCACCCTGCCCCGCACTCAGGAGAAATCATTCGAAGCTTTAAGCAGTTCCTAAATTATTACTTGCAATTATTCTAAATTTTCATAGATTCCGGGATTGTTTTAATACCGTTGATTCTCTGGAATTTAATCATTTGCGGAATTATTGATTTCATTAAGTCGTAATTTCTCCATCAACTGTGGAGTTAATAAAATTAATTAATTCTGAATATTTTCATCAACTTCGGAATTATTGAATTAATTAATTTGTGATTTTCATCGATTCTGGAATTGTTTCTCTTATTGCTTCTGAGTTTTCATGACCATAATAGAATTATTTTTTATGATAATCAGTTATGGATTGTTTTTCGTTCGTTTCAAATTTTCATCTATAGAATTATTTTTTTCATTAACTGTGAATTTTCATTGGTGCTGGAATTATTTCTTTCAATTATTTTCAATTCTTTAATTTGGAAATTTTCATTAGTTTTCAGAGTTTTTATCAATTTTTTTGTGTTAAAATTTAGTTTGTTTAAAATTTAGTTGTTTGTTTAAAATTATCTGTATGGATACATATCTCAGTATACGCTGAAATAGCCGATTATCCTCCTGCCTCATAAAATATATCAAATTGGGGCAAAGGGGAGGGGTGAATCCCAAAATGTTTTTGTGCCTCACAGTTGTTGAGCCGCACCTTGTCCAGTGTCTGGTGAGGGCGGCCGTGAAACTCCCTCCCCAGTTGTGCTCTGGACCAGTGCCGTCTTAAGGTATGGGTCCACCCGGGAACGGCCCGGGGCCTCAAGAGAACAATAGCCTCACAAAAATGATAACTTGTTAAAATTTTCGAGAAATTTCCACATAGAGCCTCAGAAAAATCAGTTGGCCCGGGGGTTCATGATGCTCTTGAGACGGCTCTGCTCTAGACACCATGAATAAACAAATACGAGTAACAGAAATAAAATTAATTTGTAAATTTGGCAATGAAAATTCACACGAAATACCATTTTTTTCGTATAAAATATGAAAGATAAAAAGCGACACGAAAGAGCTAAAAATTATTATTTTCGTCATTTTTTAAGAAAGAATATATGAAAGAAATTACACTTTTGGAATAGAAATTGAGGAAAAAGAAATTATATTATATAAATGTTTTTTTTCCTGAAATTGAATTCTAGTGCTGCCATCTTTTGACAAAAGTTTGAGATGAAATATCAAATTGAAAGAAACAAAATGCATTGCTTTCGTAAAAAACATAATACGTGAGCATTTTAAAAAGTTGGAATTTTTTTTTCCTGATAGAAAATAACAATCTTTTATTGCACGCTAACAACAAAAAGGTAATGTTTAAAAAGCTTAAAATCTTCAATAATTAAAAATTCACATAAATAAATTTATCTAGAGTAAAAACTCTGATCTTCAATATGGCCAATTTTCTCCCTTCTGGTGCAGTCAGCATTGATACACTGCATATGTAAATACTTCGTGACTTTCTTGTTCGCATTATATTCCCTATTTAAGAGCTCAAGTTGAGCATTATTAACCCTTATTATGTGTTTCCTCTATATACAGCGTTTCTCAAATTCTTTTCAGCAGCGACCCAAGATCAGCTTCACGATTCATGGGACTTTTCGAGCCTCCCGCCACTTGTCAGAAAAACTCAGACCCCACCCCCGGTTAGCAAAATTTAGTCATCAGCTCTGCCTCCTAACGCATATTGGTAGGATCAGGGATGTACGCTGGCGTGGGGGGGCATAGGGGGCTCGTGACCAGCCCCCGACGATCAAAAAAAAAATTTTTAATGCAAAATATATATATATATATTTTAAATTACAATTTTGGAAGAAAATACCCTCATATGTGTTATTAAAATCAAAATTTCTGTTAATTTCAATGCTATTTGAATGATTCAAAATATCTTTTCAAGAAATTCATTTTGATCCACCCTCTAAGTCATAGTTTCCCAAACTTTTTTGTTTCATCGCCCCCTTCTTTTTTTCCTCTCATCGCCCCCCCCCCCCCAACTCAAGTGAACCCATAGGATCCTATGTTAAGTCTGTAGTTTCTATCGCCCCCGCCGGACCATTCCATCGCCCACTTTTTGAAACACTGCTCTAAGCCATTTATGGTAAACCCTTGGCCCGTGGACCAAATGTGGCCCTGGGGATTATCTGATGTGGCCTGCCCCCCTTAAACCTAATTTTGTAAAGATTAGGTTTGAGGGGGACCTTTGAAATGACATCAAAAAAGGAGGACCTCTAAAAGGAGGACACTTGGTAGCCTTACCTTGGAGTGTCTTCTGGCGAAGCACAGAACGAGCGAGCGATCAGTTACAAGCTAATGACTTATCATTTCACCAAAGCTCGATGATAAATTTCGCCATGATGGATAAGTTGGTGAAGATTGAATATTTGGGCCGTTGGTGTAGAGCTGTTGCTCTCTGTGGTGAGACTAGGGAAGATCGGCTCGCATTCGCACTTCCAAGTTAGTAACCACAGAAAACCAACATCAGAATCAGCGATACTACTACTAAACCACACATGCACCTCGTCCATATTCCTCTGCAGAACTTCTAACGAATTGGTACGTGTTGGAATGTGCGTGTCCACATGGCCCCCACATGGGGGGGGGGACAGGGCTCTAGCCCTGGGGCACGGGGGGACGGTTATCATCATTTTTTTGCTTTCACACGCTGTAAATTAACTTCAGAAGGGCCCGCAAAAGATCTCAACCTAGGGGATCCGCTACAGGATGTGGAGGCCATGCGTGTCCGTGTTGTGAACCTAATGTGAACCTTGTTTCTGTGTAATGCTTGTTATAGTGCTGCTGATTGAATAATTGTATCGTTGTAGGCCTATTGCTCTCTGTGCGCGAGAACATTTCCAATGGGGGGGGGGGAGATCGGCTCGCAATCGCGCCTGGAAGTTGGGAACCACAGGAGACCAACCTCAGCCGACCACCTGCGGTGACGGTGGGGTTCGAACAGAATCAGCGATACTGGAGGAAGATATTTATTCATCTAGTGCCAGCCTTATACATGGGGTTGTGTGACAGGTGCCTCGCAATTTGGGGGGGGGGGGTCCGCACTTGCGGTAATAATGATTACTTTCATAAATTCTGAATTCTAATGAATTGTAGAATTCTGAACTTTCTTCAAGAGAGAAAAAAATCTGGAATTTTTCATTTTAATATTAAAAAAAATGGAATTATTTGTTTTTCATAAATTCTAAATTTTCACCGATTCCGAAATGTTTCCTTTGATTAAATCTGAATTTACATCATTTTCGGAATTCTGAATTGTCTTCGATACTGAATCTTCATCAATTCTTAGTTCCTACGAGTTCTGAATTTTCATGACTGCTGAGGAATTATTTCTTTCATCAATTTAAAAAATTTTCTTCAGTTCAAAATTTTTCAATTTTTTTTAAAAATTTACATTCAGTTGTGTCTGTATTTTTTTTTTGTATGGATATTTTCATCATTCCTGTATATTCTGTAATAAGGTATGAAATTTTGGATGCCCCAATTCTTCTCTCTCCCCAACAATACATAAAATCCGGGTACCGCTACTATTTTCGCACCGGGTACACGCTTCTGGTAAATGCGGCCATGCAATTGCGTACCATATTAACACGAAACATTTATCAATATTTATTATGAGACTTAAAAAATTCATTCCATTTCTTCACTTTTCTATCAATCAGCTGCGGAAGATAGACAACGCCTCGGTATGTTTCCTTTTGGCAGAGCAAATCATTGTTATTGTTTTATGAAGGGTTCATTCGGAAGTTCTTTCAACCGCGCATCTCTACCCGAGAACCAAACGCAGTTGTCTATTACACGAAGGAGTAACTTGAATAAAATATTATTTAATATCCCTCAAATAGAAAAGACTGAAACCTTCAAGTATTTAGGAATAACATTTAGTAGAGATTTGAAATGGAAAAATCATATAGAAATTATCAACAATAGAATAAAATATTATAATATAAGAATGTATAATCTCCGAAATATTACTTCGGAAAACTTTTTAATAACTATTTACAATGCTTGGATCCTGTCCACCACATTCATTACGGAATTTGTGTATGGGGAGGTGATTATGACTGTAATATCCAATTACTCGACAAAACAATAAACAAAAGCTTAAATATAATCACGCCAAATACTCATCATCCATCAAATATCCAAATAAATGACTACAGATCAAATGTTCGTGAAACCTATGTTTATAAACTATTACTCTTTCTATTCAGAAATACAGATTGGTTCAAAATAAGGCAAATTCAAAGAAATAGAAATAACGGGACCGAATTTCAAAAAATTCTTCCCCGTAAATCTATAATAAGAAAACAATTTATCTATTTAGGACCAAAAATTTAAAATACCTTGGATTCACACATAAAAAATGCATAAAAAAATATAAAACTCTGATTAAAACATATGTGGAAAATACCAATATCATAAATAGTATAGAAAGTTTTAAGACAGACCAATAAACACATGCATAAAAACCATGGGGCAATATATATATATGTGTGTATGTGTGTGCGTGTACGTGCAACACATACGTGTATATATTAAACGATGTGTTTGCCACGAGAAAATATTTTGGTGTTATTTTCATGGATCTGCCCTGGCTCTTATACCTGGACGGACATAGGTCCCTTGTATACAGTTTGTGTGTAGTTCATGTGTTGTGTTGTTTTTGTTATGTTGTTGTATGTAGTTTATTCATGCAAATAAACCTTTGCTCTCTCTCCCTCTCAAAAAAAAAAAAAAAACCATATATACAGTCAAACCTCGTTAATGAGTCACTCTTGGGAGAGCAAAAATATTACTCATTAAGCGGAGTGACTCGTTAAACGGAGTAAGCCATAGCTGTGCCAATTCATGCCTGAGGACAATTGGGACTTCCAAAAAGTGACCCGGTAAGCGGAGTGACGTGTTAACCGGGTGACGCACTAACGAGGTTTGACTGTACATATATATATATATATGATACGTATTATACAAATTCTCTGCAGCATATTCAGAAAAAAAAATAAATACCGCTTCCTTCCGAGCTGAAAGTACCGTCATCAGTTCTGCCCCTCCGAATCCTAACGCATATTGGTGGGATCAGAAACGTACGCGGGAGGGGGACATAGGGTGCTCGTGCGCCCCCGTTCCCCAGACGAAAAAAAAAAAATTATGTAAAAAAAATCTTTAAAAAAATTAAAATTTCCAAAGAAAATACCTTCATACATGTTATTATAATCAATTTCTGTTAATTTCAATGCTATTTGAAGGCTAAGAACTCAAAATTTCCCTTTAAGAAATTCATTGCAACCCACACTTTAAGTCATGCATGGTAAACCTTTGACCCGCGGACCATATGTGGCCCTGAAGGTTATCTGATATGGCTTGCCCCACTCAAACCCAATTTTGTAAAAATGAAGCGGCACATTTTTACTGTCACACACGGACCGCGCTTAAATGACCCGTGGCTCAATTCCAGAGCATTTAAGTGGCCCGTGGCACACTTTCAGATCACTTAAATAACCCGCAACACAGTTCTAGAACTGTGTGAACACTTAAACCTGAACACCTGAACACTTAAACGATCCGTGGCTCATTTAGATATCCCTTGAGTGACATGTGACAATTTTAGAGCACTGAAACCCCCCCCCCCACAGTGTGGTTCTACATCACTAAAGTTACCCGCGGAACATTCCCAGGTTACTGAAGTGATCCATGGCATAATTACGGATCACTTGGGTGATGCGTTGCACAGTTCCAGAGCACTTAAGCGGCCCGGACACATTTCCATAAGCACTTAAGCTGCCCGAACGCATTTCCTGAGCATTTGAAGAATCCGTGAGACATTTAGAGAGATCGCCGAAGTGGCCCTGTAAGGGATTTATCATTAGGGAGAATGTTAGTTCAGGTGCTGCGCACAAACTAGCGAGAGATTTTTATCGTTTTTGGCGCAACGAGTAAGATGCCATTAAGAATATTTCTTTTTTTCATAATGGGTGGTTGATGACGTAAGCATCATTCAACCCCACCCCCTCACCACTTTGTCACCAAAACGTCAGCTAATCGGGAACCCCCCATCGATGCTGACATAATACTTGAATGAGCCCCTTATACAGACAGAGAGGGAAAAAAAACCCAAGAACCAAATACACAGAAGCAGAGGGGTTTCGTTGATGACGTCAGAATCGTCTCGATCAAATTTGACACCACAAAATATATGAGAAGAACATCCTCCCACCCACACACACACTGATTCGCGACAATTTTAACGGTGCTTACGTCCCGTAGAGAGAGTGTTGAAGACCCGTATTTATCGATTCGTATATTTACAAGTATATATATATTAAGCAGCTTACTATTTTATGCCTTTGCTAGTTGGCGCTTAGTATCGCGCACCAAGCTCTCGTCTTGGTTTCTCTACTTAGGTACAGTGCCTTCTTAAGGCATGGGCCCACCCGGGCACGGCCCGGGGGCCTCATAAAAATGAGATCTGGTTGAAATTTCCGAGAATTTGCCTGGTAGGGCCTCAGAAAGATCACTTGGCCCGAGGGCCCATGATGCTCTTAAGACGGCCCTGCTTAGGTAGATATATATTGATCTTACACAAGGATGACGTCACTCTCCGTTACCATACGAAGGTTTTAACAACTGGCTGTTGCAAAGATATATTTTGGAAAGAGAGAAAATTCAGCGGCCCCTGCGGGAAATCGAACCCACGCCCTAGACCACTAGACTACAGAGGCACTGAATCTCTCAATCTTTCCTTGGAGCTCGTGTACACTGAAAGGGACCGTACATGGACGGCCGGACCAGACTCAGGCCAAGCTCACAACTGCTGACGCTACCACCAGATGGCGACTTACACAAGGATACGCTACATAAAATTAATTTAGATTATTAATAATAATTAGCGCGTGGTCCACCTGCTGACACTTCATCGTGGCTCGAACCATATTGAACAGACATAAAGTTTTTTCATGCTTTTAAAGCGCTTCATCATCTCTTTATCAAATATACGTTGCAATTCGATAACTTTGATCATTTTTCGAATTTTTTATTGCTGTTTTTGTTTAATTAATGTAAATTAATAGAAGTAAAGGAATCAATTACTGGAATTCCATGACCCCCCCAAGAGTGGGGCTGACAGGCAGGATCGTCGTAATAGTATCATAGGCCCCGAGCCAAGGAATTTTTTTGGAGGCCCTACATGGGAAATTCTCGAAAAATTCAACTACGTCTCGTTTTTCTGAAGCACCTCTTCTCTTGAGGCTCTTCGGGCACGTCCCGGGGTGGGGGAAGCATGCGTTAAGACGGCACTGCCTAAGGTTCACACCAGGCGTCCTCCTTTTTCAGTTTTGAATCTGGTAACATTATCTGAAGACCACATAATCCGTGTTTTCACTTATTTGTTCGATCATCCATGTTGTCCGAATGTTTTTGTGGAAAGGAATAATTATTTTTTCTACATAAAATCGATTATTGCAAATGTACAATTTGTGTTACCGAAATTTTCGTCTCATAAAAAAATTTCATGCCAAAAAATGACAAAGAATCTCTCTTTCATCATCGCATGAGTTGCCCGAAATTTCGAGATTAAATGGCAGCACCAACAGTATATAAATCAAGCCTTGAGAGTAAGCGGAGAGAGTATGACGTCAGCGGTCTCCGCCTTGGCAGTGCTGAGAACTGCCCCCCCCCAACATTTTTCGTCGGAACATCACGTGACACGGCGAAAACAAACACGATCCCCCGTTATTTTCTTATGGCATAAATAGGAGTTTAAAACAATAAATGAAAAAATAATTTCAGCATGGACGAGATAATTCCAAAATTAATGAAAGTTATAATTTCGGCATTAAAGAAAGATAATTTCATCATTAATGGAAGAAAATATTCTAGAATTAATGTAAGAGATAATTACAGCATCGATAAAAGTCATAATTCCAAAATTAGTGAAAGAATTAATGAAAGCGATAATAATAAAATTAATGAAAGATACTTCCAGAATGAAGGAAAGAGATAATTCCAGAATGAAGAAAAGAGATAATTATAGAATGAAGGAAAGAGATAATTCCAAAATTAATGAAAAATAGATAATTCCAAAATTAATGAAAAATAGATAATTCCAAAATTAATGAAAAATAGATAATTCCAAAATTAATGAAAGAGACAATTCCAAAATTAATGAAAGAGACAATTCCAGAATTCATGAGATATAATTTCAGAATCAATAAAAGAAATAACTTCAGCATTAATGAAAGAAACAAATCCAGAATTAATGAAAGAATATTCAAAAAATAATGAAGGAAAATTCAAGAAATGATGAAAGAAATGATTCCGGTATTAAATGAAAATAATTGAATCTTTTTTCACCTTTAGATGAGTTCTTTATCCTTTTTTTAAATCTTTAAAACCCAATATTTAGAGACCGAACTGTACATTTCTATGGGGGAAATTGCCGGGCGGCAAGTTTGTTTTCACGGAGTCACGTCATTTCCTTGCATTTGATGTCGCTGCAGTCGCGGTGGCTGGATGCTCCCTCTAGTAATAAGTCCGACCAGTAATGTCGTCTGCTTCTCTCCAGGTTACTTGTTTTGGACTTCTCCTTGTGTCCTTAAAAAATAACCGAACTGGAAGTTCGAACTTCCAGTTCTGTTTGTGAGCTTTAGCTTGTAGGGAACCGACTTCTTCTCTGTCGTCTGCTCATGAAGAGGCTCTTTGATTTGGACGTCTCCTTATGCTCAAATAAAATAACCGAACTTATAGTTTGAATTTCCAGTTCAGTTCACGAGCTGTGTTTATAAGGAACTGAGCGGAATAAAGAATATAGTTTTTTTTATTTTGAACTTCATCATCACCACATGAGTCACTTTTAAATTTGACATTAGATGGCAGCACATTGCTGTAAGGTGCAGTGTGGAAAAATACACTTTTTACGATCTTACCTGTCGTCGGAAGTGGAGGACGTTTATTTTGGATGTCTCTTTGGGTCTTGAAGAAATTATTGAACTGGAATTTGATCTTTCAGGTCAGTTTATAAGCTTTGTTTATAAGGAGCGTAGCTGAATGAAGAATTTAGTTTTTTTATACCTGAGCTTCTCGTCATCACCACATAAGGCACTTCTGATTTTGAAAGTAGGTAGCAGCACCAACAATATTTCTGAAAATGAATTTCTTAAAGTATTCTAGAGTATTAAATTAATATTAATTCCCTTTTAAAATTGTTAGTGCCATTGTGAATTCGCGGCAAATGCTACAAGGGGAAAAAAAAACTGCTATTGGCGGACGGCGTCACATTTCGAGTCACCCGGTATATACGGATTTTGTCATTGCGTAACGCAGTGACAAACTGTTCATGTGAACATAATAATGATTCATTATCAGGATTTCAAGCCCATCGGAAAATATAAATATAAATCGGAAAAAATAAAAATATACTGTAAGCAGATTTTCAGCCATTTTTGACCCCCCCCCCCCCCCGTCACCAAAATTTCGGCAGCAGCTTAGAATATATCATATCTTCAAACTTGAATGACCCCTAATCAGATTTTCAAATAAGAAAATTATCAGTTTGTTGACTTCAATTTCGATACGGTGAAAATCTGATATTTTGTTGGGTGACAAGTTACCTTCAAGTGACTTTTTGGTTCGTAATATGGCCGCTCTCTCGCAGGCGAACGAAGCAACGTGCGAGTTGGCTTAAACACAACACAATACTTCACATAATACTCTGTACTATATTTAGTATACAGGGCGCATAGGTAACGGGGCATATGTCATTTTACTGGTGAACCATTGGTCCTAGCGGCAAACATCCAGTTGGAAAAAGTTCCTGAATAATGCGTAGTACTCAGATATTTGATTCATGTTGCCAGGGGTTACATAGTTATTAAAATAAAAATGTTAACTTTTTATGTGGACACCCTGTGCCCCAAAACTCAATAGGAAAGTTGTTTCCCGGTCTTCAACAAAAAAATCCATCGTTTCTAAGTGCAATATTCACTGAGATATTCGAAGAAAGCTGGGAAAAAAAATCATTAAATGCGAGGAAACCATTTTAGTAGCATTTAATGCTGTGTGTGTGTGTGTGTTTTTTCCCCAAATTTCCTCATTTTTTCGAATTCGCATATCTCGGTGAATATTGCACTTAGAGACATGAAATTATTTTAGTTGCCATCGGAAAAGACAGAGCAACAACTTCTTAATTGGGTTCTTTGGCACACGGGGATGGTATGAAAAGTTTTTTATTTAATTTTATAACTAGACAACCCCTTACAACATGAATGACGTATCTGAGTTGGGCACGTGATTCGGATACTTTTTCTAGTTGGGTATGTCTTTAACACTAACGGCTCGCAAGTAGTGTCATACGCCCTGTTAGCCATGCAGTCTGCATATACACGTAAAAAAATACAGTCGACTTCCGTTTACGGGAGTCGACTGTACTCCCGTTACGAATACCGTTATAACGGAAAAATGTCGTTTTAACGAAAACTTTTCTAATCCCCCGGATAAGTTTACATAGGAACAATATAAAAATCTGAAATTCTTTTGTAACGAAATTTCTTTATTACTCCGGTCTTTTGGAGTTCATTATAATGGGGTTTGACTGTATTTCCCACCAAAAAAAATCTGATATTTTTCAGTCCTTTTTATAGTGATTATGTCATTTTACTTTTATAAATTTAAGAAGGAAACAAAAGAAAGAAAGGGTGGGGAGAAAAAAAGAAAAATGGCCAAAAGGGGGCTCGGTTGTGCGTAAAGCCGGCTTTTCCTAGGAGCAGGTTTCCTGTGCCGCGCGCAACGTGATTCGCCCAGCGCCATACGCCGTCCACGCACTAGTAAGAAAACCAGTATGACTGTTTTCCTACAGAGCGCAATACGCCTGACGACAGCGCTTTACGTCGGGCGTGATTGGCTGACTGCTTCTGGAGGAGTCAAATGCGTCGTGCGCCGCGGTTTTGCCGATATTCTCTTCACTCTTGTGTGTTTTCTTTTCCTTCCCTTCAAACCGGAGCATGCAGACGACAGAGTAGCTGATGCCAAAGCCATATACTCTTTATATAGCCGCCCTGATCTGATGCGCCTTGCTAGGAAAACACAAACGCGTCGCGTGATTTTGTAACACGTTGCTGCCGACGCGAAATTATACTATTCGGTTCACGCTGCGCAACAAACCTGTTCCTAGGAAAACCCGGCTTAAATGCCTTGAAATTCCACTTGTGCGCAAGGGGATTCGCGCCTCACTCTTAGTTTTATGACAAAATATCACATTTATGAGACGTTTGACTACGGTTACGATTAACCTCTATATATATATATATATATATATATATATATAGCTTTCAATATTAAAATATTTCATTTATACGGAGCACAAGTTCAATTGTTTGGCATTTTCATTTTGACTCGAACTCCAAATCTTTGGCATTTAGACATCATTTCCAACTATCAAATATACGAGATTTTCGCAGATTGTGAAAAATGTGTCGCTGAATTGGTTTTGCATGCGTATTATCAACACTAAAAACCATAAATTTTAGGTTGACAGATACAAAGATACGCATTGAGCCGGTTACTGACATTTTAAAGTGAAGACTTACGTGAGAATTTATTGCCCTTTTCTGAGAAATCAGCAGATGCAGTGAGTCTCAAATAAACGGATTTAAATTGCTTTAAATGTGGTCATACGCCATTTTAGATTTTTTTCTTCTAATGTCCACAACATTGTTCTTCCAGGATAGGAAAATTGTATTGAAATTATTTGGGATGTTGCAGGCCAGCAGCAGGCTTATGTAGTAGGGCAGTTAATAGGAAGCATTACAGTATAGATTAAAAAAACTTTAAAGATGTGGTGTCAATCTTAGTCCTACTAAGTCCCAATACATTATCTGCTTGGATTGCATATAGACACCAATCAGCAAACCAAATGCCGTTAAGATCGTCTTAAATATGTTTAAAATCACGTTTTTCCTGTTAAATTGAAATGAATGGCATATGAACGCTTGCGATTTTGGAATAACAGCAAATTTATGCAATTACAGTTTCTTAAGTTATACGGCAATGTAGTTTTAAAAAATTTAATTTCGCTGGTATTTTTCCTTATGTATGATTTGGTCTCTTGGATGGAGTTCGTTATAACTGAATTCGACTTCATTTCTTTTCAGTGGAGGAAATGGGTGTTGGCACAGCCCCCTTCCCAAAAATTCATAAAAAAATACCCCAGAGCAATCATTCTTTATTCGATTTTTATAAATACATTCCCCATCAGACCACTCAGGTTTGCAGGTGTCGCGAGTTCGATACCCGTGTCGTCCTTGTGAGAAAACTTTCCTGACACAGGGGGTACAACAAAAAATGGCGACTTGACCGCAGCAAGAAATTGCTACCACACGGAGTCCCCCATCGAGAGGTTAGCGCACCAACCTCTCGATGAGTATAAGAAACAAGCCTGCCGTTCGGAATCGGCAATAAATTGTAGGTCCCGGGGTCTAATTAGCCCTCGTGTGCAGAAAATGACCTTGGTGCGACAAAAATTATCAATGATCAGACCACTCAATGCCGGTTGAAGATAGCTTTGTGCTAAACTGGATGGCTGTGCGTCTGTAATTGCATGAAAAAACGATGTTTTTTTTTTTTTTACAAGCTTTCATTTTTCACCAATCTACTTCTTGGATTGCATTTACTACCAGCACTCAAGAGAATGTCAATGAATGGTCAAAAAATCTTTGTCTGCTTTGCCCTTATGGCAGCCCTCTTTGAATGAGAAGTCTTCGAACACACAATTTTCTGTCTTTACAGTTACTCCATTTTGGTTTAAACCTCTTCTATAGTTTTTGTCAGGGCCTACTGTCACCCCCAAGTCGTAAACCCACCGAGATTACATGCAACGCTTTTTTTATTCCCTTCCTCATGTTAATGTTACTTGAATAGCGGAAAAATTGCGAAAATTATATTCTATGCATTTTTTGTTTGAAATTAAATTTTGTTTAGTCAGAGTGACAAAAAATTTAATTCCACAAACTTCTTCGTGGCCCCCGTATCAGTAGCCATGGCTCCCCTTTTGTAAGATTTTCATCTGTGGGCCCCCCCCTGGAATATCCTAGGGCCCCCCTGAGGTCATATGGCCCCCGGTTGAGAACTACTGATCTACAATATTAAATAATACAGTTTCACTAATGTGATTTACTTTGCCACAATTTGCGAAAATTAACAATCTTTTACAACGTAAGTTTACAGCATCTTTTACAGTATATTTCAATTCCGTGAAAATTGAAATGCATATTCACAAAAACTCTCACAGTGTCATCAGAATTATTTGATGTGGATTTTTAATATTTCACAACTACATTAGACAAAGATGAAATCGAGTGTAAGGTTACAAAAATGTGTATTAGAATTTACATGTACTCCTTGCAATACCATTAGAATCATTTGGTGTTACTTTTGAATATCTGAAAACTATATTAGATAAAATGTCTAGGCTGAAAGTTTAATAAACAATAAATAATTCAACATATAACCAAATAATATACAGGGTGGTTCAAAACTAAATGTACAAACTTTCAGGGGAGGTAGAAAACACAAACAAAACAGAATCGCAAAGAAATGTACGATCGGAAACCCCAACCTCATCAGCTGGAAGATAAACGAAGATGCAGAAATGACAAGCCAATAATGGGTGGAAGAACTCTTTATTTAGCGATATTTCACACGAGGACACAGTACGTGCTCGCAACAAGTGCTCAAAATTCTTACCATTTACAGTTATGCACGCTTGGGGGCGCAACGAGACCTCGTCGCAAGAATCTCCGTCGCAGCTGTAAACGTCCGCGAAAAATGCCGGGTATTTTTGAAAACAACCAATACATCGCCATTGTGAAGCGTGAATAATTGTGGATGGTAAGAACTTATAGCACTTGCTGTGAAACTTGACGTTTAAATGTACTGTCCTCGTGTAAAGTATCGCTAAATAAATAGTTTTTCCATCCATTATTGGCTTGTCATTTTAGCATCATCGTTTATCGTCCAGCTGATCGGGTTGAGGTTTCTGGTCATATATTACTAGGTGAGTCTGTTTTGTTCTCTACCTTCCCTTAAAAACTTGTACGTTGAATTTTGAATCACCCTGTGTATAAAACACTATTATTTATATTACAGGGTGTTTCAAAAAAAATCATCCGATTTAAAAAAGTCATAACTATTCAGGTTTTAATCCGTTTTAATCGAATAATGTATAGGTACAAAGAGGGAAATCTTTCGAGTTTCACGCAGTTGCCGACAGGTAGCGCTAACGCTCTTCCATCGACCGCCATTTCAGTGTTAGTCAAGATGGTGACTGCACATCAGAAATCGTTTTGTGTTTTAAGCTTCGCGAAGTGTGAGTTCGTAACAACTGTTCATCGTGCTTTTTGTCGACAAAACCCTGGTGTTGAACTTCCTACCGCTCAGAGCATCAGGCGATGGTATAAACAATTCCGAGACACGGGTTGTCTGTGCAAAAGGGAAATCTACGGGCCGTCCCCGCATGTCAGACGAAAATATGGAGCACATCCGACAGAGTTCCGCACGTAGTCCACAGAAATCCATTCGCGGTGGATGCAAAGTTTGGGACGAATTTGACTACCGTAGGCATATGCCGTGCATCCCAAGGTGAACATACTGAGCACCTTAAATTTGGTTTGTAAAAAAACTTTATGATTAGACATGTAACATAAAATTAATCTATGTGCAATATTTTTCATAATATACGCATTTCAAATCGAGTAATTCTTTTGAAACACCCTGTATATTATATACCTTCAACACGTTACAATAATCAATTTAGTGAATAAACGTATTTACATAAATTATTCTCACTCTACCATATTATATGTATGAAATTGTTTTCCTGTGTATGTTCTCTACAATTTTAGACCGATCGTCGCAAAGTTTTGCATATGTACCAAACAGGACCCGACTTGAACGATAGGCGACTTTAAAAGTTCGTCAGAGGTAGGCAAATGCCTGAAATGTCCGGGTATTATAGCTAGTTAAATAATATATTTTCAATTATAGAAGTGAATTATATTATTATCAATATGCCTGTAGTTGCCTCATACCATTTTTTATTGTATCAAATGTTACAGTTTTGTGAACAAGTATTTTCAATATTAATTGTTACAAAAATGTATCCAAAATCATTTTATTATTTAACTTTATTTCTTATTATAACTTCTGTGTTATTGTTCTTTCTTTCGTCTTTAGTTTTTGATTAGTTGTTCTGTACAGGCTTAGGCCTCTCTCTAGACGACAAACATCGAGATTTCACTGTTTTATATGTTATTTAACTTTGGAAACAAATTTGAAATTTCTCCATTGCCATCATTCGCAGCATTTTTCACAGTAATTGATATAATTGATTTACAATATTTGCCCATACCATGCTGTCGGTACATTTTTAATAGAAATTATTATTACTCTATCAATTAGAAGACTAATACACTCAAACACTGTTATAGCGGAAATCTCGTTTTAGCAAACACTCCTTTAATCTCCCTCATAAGTTTCCTTAGGAACAATTCTGAATCCTGGAATCCCTGTATAACGAATTTCCCCCATATTGTAATTACTATCGCTATAAAATTTGAAATTACATGCTTTAAAATTAAAAATAAAATAATTTTAATTTTACTGCGCTATCGAATAAAATTATTGAGAAAATATTTCGGGTTTCACCATTAACGTTGATTGATTAGTTTATACAATGTACAACAGATGGCAGCACTAAATCACAGCATAGAAAAACCATGGGGTCTTTAACATTTCGGACACATTGCGAGGCCTAATTTAACTGCTTAAACACGAAGCCCGCTGGCCATGGGCGGATATACGAGGGGGGGGGGGCAGCGTCAAAGGTGAAATCGACTGATCTAATGTATATATGCATATATGAATTGACATCATCATCATCGTGCCCAGACTTCCAAGTCTATCGGAGGTGGTCATGTGGGGCATTGCCCCTCCTCTCCCAGCGTCAGAGGTGGAGCCTGATGATCTAATGTATATGTGTTTATATGAATTGACATCATTATCATCATGCTCCCCCATCAATCATCATCGTGCGCCCCCCCCCCCTCCAGACTTTCAGGTCTATTTTCCGCCTACGCCCGCGGGCCACCAAAGAGCCTGTGTAGAGCTAGTCTACTACAGCTGAATGAACGCCAGGGGCTCTGCCACCGGACTTATCCCGTTGCCGAGATCTCTTCCAGCCCAGCTTCGTGGCAGAGTCTGAGACAATAAGTTTCCATCGAACAAAATGATTTTCCAAAAAAAAAAAAAAATTCAGGAGATATCAAAGAATTTGCAAGTAGAAAAAAAGGGGGAGGGGTGGAGACTTTCAAAATGTCTATGCTTAGAATCACAATTCTGTCTTAGGCCGGGATTACACTAGAAAAGTTTTATAAAAGTTCATTTATAAAAATTGAAAAATGCAACCGATAGGCGGATCAGTTAAGTTCGCTCGAATGTAACAGATGTGTTTATTGGTTACATTTTTCAAGTTTTATAAAAGAATTTTTATCAAAATTTTATAGTGTAATACCAGCCGTAGGCCGGGATTATAAAAGTTCTGTAAAAGCTCTTTGATAAAACGTGAAAAATTCAACCAATAAGATCACCGGTTGCATTTGCTTGAATGCAACCGATGCGCCTATTGGTTGAATTTTTCAACTTTTATAAAATATCTTTTATAAAACTTTATAGTATAATCCCGGTCCGGATTACACTTTAAAAATTTTATAATAATTCTTTTAAAAAAAGCAACTAATAAATTAATCAGTTACATTCGAGCAAATGCAACCATAAATAAAATTATGCAATATAAAATAACTTTCATAAACCTTTTAGAGTGAAATCCCATCCTTAGATTAGTCTCACTTCTGAAATATAAAATTTCATTTTTTCAAGTTTATAGACTGAATATTGAGTAAAATATACTTTGTAGGTATCGGGGGAACCACCAAAAATATTCAAGAGCTAAGGTCTTCAAACGTCTTAATCCGGCCCTGAGTGAACACCGTACGTGGATAACGTTGTTTAATAAAAGTATTTTCTTTAAAGTTTAAAAAAATTAAAAGATTAAAAATTTGAAAAAATTAAAAGATTAAAAATTTGAAAAAATTAAAAGATTAAAAATTTGAAAAAATTAAAAGATTAAAAATTTAAAAAAATAATAACTATTTAAAATAATATTTCAAATATTTATATTTTTTAAATAATTTTAAAAATTTAAAAAGGATAAAAAAATTAAAATTTTTGAATTAAATTTAAAAGTTATTAAAGTATGTGGTCAATTAAATATTCGTAATAAAAAGAACAGCTTATAATTTCGGTCCCGTCAGTGGCCGTTGTTGGCAGGTTTTATTGCATAAAATTGTGAAGAGTATGGACAAAAGTTGCTATATCTCAATCTCAGAAGGAAACGGAGGGATAGACGTGTGTGGGTATATCATATTGATGAACAGGGACCTTCATATGGTGTTTTTAAGGGTATTTATGGCAAATAATTAAAGAAATTCCGTGCAAAATCACCTTCAAAAAGTAGCCAAAGATGCGGACGAATTCGCTCCGCATCGTGTGAATAGCCCCGAATAAACCTATTGTCAAAACTTCTATGTGCGGATGCGGAGCCCGCACTTAGGTTTTGACACATGCGGACGACGTCCGGACCCGCATGAACATTCCTAGGTGCGGAAATATTTCGTCTCGTCTGAAAGGCTCAGTATATTCCAAACTTCTTCCTGACCCGCGTCCGCATCAGCTCCGTGTGAAAGGCCTCTAAGATGTCATTTCATTAATATGAAAAAATATTTCATTTTTTCATAAAGGGTGGTTGATGACGTAAGCATTATCCAACCCCCCCCCCCCGCAGTCGTCAAAAGTCAGCGAATCGGAAATACTTGAATGGCACCAAATGCGAATGCAAAAGAAAAATGGGTAATGATTTATTGTAATTATTTATTTATTAAATGGGAATGACGGAAACCTGATAACGAGGACAAAAGGGATGAGTTACAAAAAAATTTTGGGGACGTCTTTTAACCCTCCCTTTAATGTATATCCTCTGATCTGTAATCTCCTATAACTTTCATTCGTTCATACCTTCGAGAAAAAACGATTTAAACAGACACGAAGAAGACGATCATTGTCGTTGAAGATCACGCCAAGCGAAATCAGGCTGTATCGCTTTATGAGCTAAAGTCATGATGGCTTTGTTGCAGCTAGCCTTGCTTGTCATTTTAGCAGATTAGTTTAAGACCCCCCATTCACAGACAGTATCAGCGCTTGAAGAAATTTTACACCAGCATGAATGACTGGGATGATTTTTTCTCTCACCGTTTTTCCATAATTCTGCCACACCATTAGATATAATATCCTTGCCCATGTTAATAAATCTACAGAATAGGGGGTTCATTTGATTCGGTGGCTGCATTAACACAAAATATTATAAATTAACACCTCATGTTACTTATACAGGGTGTCCTGTAAGTGTTAATGCGGCCTTTATCTCATCAACCGCCTGTCATAGAGGTATGAATCCAATTTAAAAAAATGCTCAAAAGACATTCGAAAATAACCCTGTACCAGTTTTAAGAGTGATAATACAGTGTGGCACAAAATAAATAAAAAAATCTAAATTTTTATACAGTACCTTTGTTCTCTAACTTTTAATAAGAAAGTTGTAGCGCTGTTTTTTGTGAGCTCAAAAAAAAAAAAAATCCCATGTTTTAACTCACAACTTTTCTCCGATTTTTGAATTCGAGTATCTCTGCGAATATTGCAGTTAAAATGATAGGATCTCTTTTGGTGGACGCAGAAAAGACAGGGCAACAACTTTCTGATTAGAATTTTATAGGAAAGTGGGGACCCTATAAAAATTTAAATTACTTTATTCTATGACGCACTGTATTTTCACTCTCAAAACTGGTACACAGAAAATTTTTGAGCATATTTTGAGCATATTTTAAAATCGAAACTACCTCTACGACGAAGGATTGATGATATAAAGGCTGCGTTAACACGTGTGCGATACCCTGTATATTATTTCCCAAATTCTATTACACCAACGAATGATTTAAGATCTGTGATGATGAAGAAAATAACTTGATGGTAACAGGTTCGAATTGCAGTGCACACTGCTTAATGTGATCACATCGAGAATCCGAGTCCCTGATAGCAATAACTAACTGACAACTATAACCGAAAGAAATCCAAAAGTCAATATGATGAACATACATCCCGTTTGATCGAACAGGACGTATCAAAACGGGACAAATCAGTTTTTCTTTCTACATAACTGGTAGTAAAACGCTGAATTTTGGCGTTTTATTTTATATATTGTTCTGAAATTGGATATTTTTGCTTTAAGCTAAAATCCTACGTTTAATATTATTATTATTATGCCGTTATGAAGGAGTTTGAATGGAACTGTTGGTATGAGTAATACGAATTAGGATAATTTTTTGATATAAGATATGTTCTAAAGATTCCCCCCTGAGAAAATCATACGGCCGTGAAACCGTGAATCTGGTCAACTGAAAGAAACTGACCAAAACCTGAAAAGAGGGGAAGGGACTTTTTTTTACATTACATTTGTGTCCACTATAGGTAGGCCATTGCGAAACCGGCCCCATGACTACATGAATTGTAGTGGCTATTATTGCCCGAATAGGGAATTGTCAACCGAGTACGGAAATGCTAGTAGACAATTAAACTCTTTACGAGTACGGGCGTAATATTACGTCCAAACACCAGTGGAATAAATTCAAATATGGTGGTTCTCAGTGTTTTCTTTCCTCTCTCTTTTCACCATCGGCAAGCTTTATAGGTTCTTAAAAAAACTCCCTTATCTACATATCTATTGTACATCCCCCCTCCCCACTTTGTATTTTTTTCATTCCCTTCTCTTTCTTTTCCGAACGTGAGGTTAGGTTAGTACAAGATTACCAGATTTATCGCCGATCTGTCAAATAGAAATGATCCAAATTTCTTGTGAAAAGCTTGTGCGTGAAGTGATTAAGAGGGTTCATCTTCTAATCTCAATCATAGTCCCTCAAGTTCATAATAATAACTTATGGGGTAAAAATGGATCTGGTTCAATCTCAGCTTCAAATTGCACAAAAACAAAAAGTATTGGTTGACAGAAAAAAAAAAAGATAAAATTAACCGAAGTCCAGATAACTATGCACGAATTTTTTCCCAGTTACGATATTGGATCGGTCCGTACTTTCAAAATGATATATATAAAATACACGAATGAGAACATAACCAATGATAACATAATCTCTTTTCAGCCCCTTTGTTGGGCAATTTACCTGTCGTGACCGTTGTATTTGTATTTGATTCTAATTTACCTGTCGTGACCTTTGTATTTGTATTTGATTCTAATAAGCGGCGTATATACTGAACTAGGGAATCTAATGTATACCCTCGAACTACAGTGCGCACAACTTTTAACCGAACGATGGGGATATCTTGCGTTCTAAAAGTTGCAAAATGAAGCGGTTTCCACCAAGAAATATGGTTTATGATTTTCTACCCGATTATGTGTAATTCGTCTTGATGAGGGGTCATCTACATATTTATTATTGTTCAATCTTCAAAATTTTCAATGTAAACCCTTATTTTTTCAATCTTATCTGATTTATTGCATTGCACTTATCCTAAAAATAAAATTTCATTGCCGTAAGTATAAAAATCAGAGAGATATGAGGGAAAATGTGTTTGGGGACGCTCTCAACATTGAGAAACTGAATTTCTCAATGTTGATTGCAGGGGCAATCCAAACCACCATCCATACACACCAAACAAGTTTCGAATGACAAATACTCCATATGCTACGCAAGTGCTTGGATTTAGTGCTGCTAAAAAATAAATAGTTTTTATTTTATGGAAGAGCAAAACAAACTTCTTTTTCTCTTATTTTAGTGACTTTATATTCGCGAATATTTATACCATAATGATTTCGAACGATGTGTCACAAAGCAATTGTTTGTGACGACAATTTCATCAATTCAGAAAAAAAATATAAGACTTTTCCGTTGAACATTGCACTATTTTATATTACAGTTTTGTCTCATTTTGCAATTCCTCAATATTTAATAATGCTAAAAAAATACGGGTGAAACGAAATGCCGTGGTTTTAGCAGATACCAATAGCCACTACCCTAAACTTGGCGCACACTAAGATGATTTACGCTATTGGGAGAACCGTTATTTATTGATTATTATCTCCATAAATATTAACATCAATCTAATTGTATGGTATTAATTTGCGAATTCTCTTTGCACGTTATTATATTTACCATTTCAGCTCATGAATATTGTCTAAGGAACTAAACAAATTTTTGAAATAGTGAGAAATTTCAAAATTTTGATGTTTATTTGTTTACTCGAATTTTTAAAAAGAAAAAGAATGTTCCAAAAAAAAAAAAAAACTGGGTGGATGACTTATTTATCGTATCACCGTATACTTGAAACAATAATTACTTATTTCAGTAAAGTTATTCAGTAAGCTTATTCAGTAAGCTTCATATTTAAACATTTTCGCATAATTTGTCATGAGAAATTTTTCAATGAGTTTCAAATTTATATCTAGTCAATGGTCCCTAAAAGTGGTCATTTTCATATAATCGCTCATATCTCGCGAAACAGAGGTCAGATTGGAATGAAACTTAATTCTGTTAGGTTTTCGACTATGCCGATTCGAACGAAGTAAAAATTAATGTATGCTTCTATTCACAAATTTTTAAAATATGTTTGAATAATTCATAACTCATATTGAAAAAAACCAAATTCAAAATGAGTAACAAAATTATTTTTGGCCTGACAGAATCTATCATGTAAAATAAAAATTAATGAGGTACTTATATTATTTCAGCAATTATGCTCAAAAACAAGATGTTTCTGTTTAACATTACGTCATTCGTTTTCAATAATTTATATTTCACTAACTGTTCGTTCGAAATTGATGAAATTTGCTATTTCGGCATTTCTTGAGATTCTAAATCCAAATATGGAAGAAACAAATGGGGTTACTATTGAACTTTCAAAAGTGGGATCTAGTTTTAACATCTAGATGACCCCTTAAGAAAAAATGAACTTAATACACTTATGGAAGATCTTAAATGAAGACGAATGCTACCTTTCTTTTTTTGTGCAATAAATATAACCCAAGATATCGCCATCGTTCGATTAAAAGTTGTGCGTGCTGTACGTCCACAAATCTAGAGAGCTGGAAGAGAAGAAAACGAATATGGGAGCACACACAGGAAAGAAGAGACTAACCAAATCGAATCACCAAGCATGCACGAGTAATGATCTCTTTGTCCTGAGATGAAACACCCCGTATAAATACATAACATACTTTAAAAAATTGTAAATTAAAATAATTAGTTATGCCTTATATGCATAGTTGTAATTAATCATGAGCTAGGTAAAATGTCGAGATCGAATACAATGTATAAAAAATAAATCCTTAAAAAAGGAACATAATTTTTCAATATGATGCAAAACAAATAATCAATTTCTAGTCAACGAGTGAAGAAACAAAGAAATTGTGCTTAACAATTTATTTCTAAACCAAAATTACAGAATTTGTCGAAGCAGTCCAAAAATATATATAATCCTCTCACTTCGACCATACATCTCTTTTTTTCCTCTTATACAATCAAGCAAATGACTGCGATATAGCAGTGTAAAGAGCATTCGCTGTATCATCAGTAGATGCATTCATACGGAGCAGTACTTGGACCAGTGATACAACGATTTCAAAGAGGAACTGAATGATAAGACTTGTCGAGGAAGAACCAGAGCCACTGGACCGTATTGAAGAGCTCAGGACATTCAAAGCACGTGAAAAGTCCATATAGTTGAACCCAGACTCCGATGCTATCGAAGACAGGATCGTTGTTGCAAAGTTACACATTCGCAGGGAAGTACTAGTCGACATTGGAACCGAGGGAGTGAAAAAGGCTAAAGCAGTGTCCATAGAAATAGGAGGGTAAGCATCGCTGCCTGAGCTTGGCCCAGTATTTGCACAACCACCAGAAGGAACAGTTGCCACATCTGCACCAGGTGACGCAGGAGCCGAAGGGGAAGCATCACCAGTTGAAGTAGTAGAGGAAGCGCTACTGGATGAGGCAGAGGAGGAGGAGGAAGTACTGCTAGATGATGTAGTTGAAGAGGAGGAAGAAGCAATACTGGATGATATTGACACAGCAGGAGCACTAGGAGCTTGTGGTCTGAATTTCTCGAGAGCCGAAAGCATTGCTGCACTGAAGGAAGTAACATCATAGTTAGTAAGAATTGTCTGAGAACTGGAAATAGAGCTTACAATTGAGGAAGCAATTGATGTGGCATAAGTTGATACGTCACTGCCAGCACCAACAGCAGTGATGCTCTGCACGACAGAGTTTGTCAACCCGGATGTGGTAGAATCTAAACCTACAAACA